>NW_005195432.1:0-1226 GCF_000372725.1 Emiliania huxleyi CCMP1516
ATCCTCACGGTCCAGCCGAACCGGCAGCTTGGCGAACAGATTGTTGAAAGGAGTAAGTGTGCTGGCGATGCTGACGCCTCTCTGGAGCTCTTGCGGCGGATGGAGCGTGCTGGCTGCAGCGATGTACTTGGAAACGTTCACCGCCTGCGCTACGGCGGACTCGCTGGACTGCAACGACGCCGGCGAGGTCTTTCTTTCGTGCATCCTGGCCGGTTCTTGGGTCTGGCTAATGCGGAAGCGCTGAGTCCTGCTAATGCCGGCGCCGTGCGGCGCCAGTGGACGTGTCATAATCAGGGGTGTTCTTTTTCTTTTTTCAGCTTCGGTGGAGGAGGGAAAGGGAAAGGTCCCGCCCAGGGGGTCTTTAGGGTTTTGTGGGTGTGGTCGGCGACTAGCCGGGGTCGTCCTCCCGATGGGCAACTAGCACTTCCGGTGGAGGCGCGCGATTCCAGTTGCGAGCGAGGCGTGGAAGAGGAGCGAGACGGCCGCGACGCGAGCGATGTCGATGGGGTCGCAGCGAGAGAGGACGCGCAGGAGGAGCTCAGTGGGGAGGTCGAGCAGGAGCATGTATGTATGTATGTAGGAAGGTGAAGAACAGTCAGGCTCGGACTGGACACCAACGCGGTATGGGTGGACGCAAGACAGATGATGACGACACGCACGAGCGACACACAGGCACAAACAAGCTCACGAGACACACAGCCAGCGGGCTGCCACACATCCTGAGTGGGCGTACACATCACTCAGGCCACGTCCCCCCTGTCGCCCCCCCCAGCACTCCAAGGTGCCAAGAGACAAACACAGCACAACAACACAGACAGGCGACAGGGGCGAACGTGTGAGACTAGAGCAGGCTTGCTCCGCCTCTAGCAATCTCGTCGCCGGCCGCAAGGCACGGGCGAGACCGTGTGTGGGGTCTTGTGAGGTGTCTATGGACGCCCTCCTCACAGGCTAGCGGCCAGCCGCCAGCCCTATCTCGCACTCATGGGTGACGACAGTTCATTGGATGAGTGGTGCAGGTGGGTGGGCGGCGGCGTGTCTGGCGAGGGAGCGGCGGTGGCGGCGGAGCGAGGCGGCGCGAGCGGCGCGGTGGCTGACATCGCGAGAAAAAAGACTACAGTATTTAAACAAAAGAACTCTCTCTCACAGCAGACAGGCTCGACACAGGTGCGAACTGGCGCGTGCTAGTACTATCACAGGCGCACACCACCGGAGCCGCCTAAGCGACT
>NW_005195431.1:0-1226 GCF_000372725.1 Emiliania huxleyi CCMP1516
GCGTGGATGTGCAGCACCGACACGCCCAGCTTGATGCACTCGTGCATGTCGTCCGCCATCTCCTCCGGCGAGCACGGGAGCGCCGGATTCCGCTCCTTTGTGTTGATGTTGCCCGTCGTCGCCAGCGTGATGATGAGCTTGCCGTGGTCCTTCTGCAGCGCCGTCGGCTTCGCCTCCGGGTCGCCGATGCTCTCCTTGTCGAGGCGCTCGCCCCAGCGCATCGCCACCGGCGAGCGCAGCCGCGAGCACGAGGCGCCGCCGACGCGATGCTCCCGCACGGCACGAGGCGCCGGCGAGGCGAGGTAGCCTGCTGCGGCCTGGCCGGAAGCGAGCAAGAGCATTTTTCCGCAGCAACGAAGGAAGAAGAATTTTACAAGCACTCCGTCGCACAACACTGGGCACGGGAGAAGAACCGTAAGCTTGCTTGAAGCCACCACCCAGCTCCTCGTTGGACGCGTCTTCCGTTGTCGCATCCAAGGACAAGGCGAGCGAGCGTGTCCCGACCACCCAGCCGGCCAATTGAAGGAAAAGGAGTTCCGCCCTAAATGAAGTCACATTCTCCCCTGGCGAGTAGAGGCCCCGCCCACACCCAGGGTACCCCTCTCGAGGGACCCATTGGGTAGGCTCTTTCGAGGACTCGCCGGGGCTCTGCTCCAAGAGACCTCGAGAGAGCGTGCGTGTGCCTCTACTCGCCAGCATTCTCCCGGGTTTCCTCGAATGAACAAACACTATTGCTAAAAATCTCCTCTCTCTCGAATGAACTAAAGAATTAAGCGTGAACCGCCGGACGCCAGCTGAAGCCGCCACCCCAGCTCCGCCTCGTTGGACGCGTCTTCCGTTGTCGCATCCAAGGACAAGGCGAGCGAGCGTGTCCCGACCACCCAGCCGGCCAAATGAAGGAAAAGGAGTTCCGCCCTAATGCCTAAATGAAGTGAGCGAACGAACCGCCATACCCCCCAGCTGAAGCCGCCACCCAGCCGCCCTTCCTTGGACGCGACCTCCGTTCGCATCCAAGGACAACTGCCGCGCGAGCGAGCGCCCGCGTCCGACCAGGCCGAGGCGCCCGAGACCTTCGTCGCGCCGGCCTTTCGCGGGCTTTGCGGTTTAGGGAGCAAAAGAACTAAAGGGACGGACGGAAAAACACCCCCCTTTTATGCCTGACCCTGGCCATGGCCTCTCTGGGGGTGAGCTGGGCCGGCCGCCTCCGGGTCCGCCACTCGCACGAT
>NW_005195430.1:0-1226 GCF_000372725.1 Emiliania huxleyi CCMP1516
CCAGCAGTAGGAGATGAGCAGTGCCAGCAGGGCGGTGTGGTTGGTGCATCAGCTGGTTGCTGTGGCTGGTGGCCAGCAGCAGGAGGCAGGATGGAGCTCGTGTGGTTGTCGCTGCACTGGTGAAGGATGGATTGGAGGCGCCGGGAGCGATGGTGCTGGCGGAGAGAGCGGCAGGGGCTGACGGTGGTGGCAAGTTCGTGGTGGGAGCTGGCAGCGAGCCCGGCTGGCTCCCGCCCAGAGCTGCCAAACCTGCGGGTTGTTGAACTGGCGTTTGTGGCGTGTGCGCAGGCCATGCGGCGGGCATGTCGGCCGGGACTGCGGGGCCGACGGCAGCGGAGGGAGTCTCTGGGGATGGCTCAGAAGAAGGCTGGGCAGGCCCACTGTCGGCTGGTTGCTCGGGCGAGGCCACCGCGTGCATGCCAGGCCGCGCGCACGCGCAAAGTACGGCCGTCCCGAGTCTCGTTATGTGTGTGCCAGTCCGCGCTGCGCCCTTCAGTCTGGGAATACCTGGCCGTTTTGAGTATTCCCAACAACAGTAGCTAACGTTAGGCCGGCTGAACAACAATAAGGAAGGCCTGGCAGTGTCCAGTGACCCATCCACGACAATCTCCAGCGTCCAGTGCGGGTAATACCCGAAAATACCCGGAAACCCCCAGGTATTTTCGGGTTTTACCCGGGTTTTTGGCATTTTCTGCTTGCTGACCGCTGAACAACAGTAACAACAGTAACAAACAGTAACAGCATGAGCTGGGGTGAACACACTTGAACAACGTTAAGGATTTCACCCAACACTAGCGCAACTGTTAGGCCCAAAGTTAATGTTAAACAGCTCTACAGCTTACGTACACGTAAGACACGTCAACAACGCCGATTCTCTTTGAAGTTTGATCTCTCTGCGCGAAGGAAAAAGAAATAACCATGATACAGGTGTGCACCTGGGCTAGTCTACCCGCTCGACGCACCTGCGAGCACGCTAGTCCAGTGCTGCAGCCCCGCAGTGGGCGACCTCTTCACCAGCGTGAGGCGCAGCAGCCTCCCCTCCCCCTGCCCGGGCGCATCCTCGAGCACCCAATCCGAGTCGTCAGGCAGCACCTTCCGCAGCAACGATCCCTGCAGCACAGCCTGGCCGCACACCGCAAGCGAAAGCGAGGCCGGCAGCACGCGGCACGCCACGTCTCTTGCCCTCGCGCCGGCCGGAAGCGGCACCTCAACCACAACCTCGGACA
>NW_005195429.1:0-1226 GCF_000372725.1 Emiliania huxleyi CCMP1516
GGCTGTCCCGGCCACTCACGGATGGGCGCTGAGAAAAAGAGCGTTCCATCGACGACAATGGACACGTCGCGCAGCCGCTTGACCCGGACGCCGCCGTTGAGGTGGAACGTCTCGCCCTCGGTCACCACCAGCGAGTCGCCGGGCTGCAGCCGCTCGAGCGCTGCATTCAGCGCGTCAGTGTTGTGCTGCCTCTGCGACGAATCTCCCGGTAGTGCGCCACAGTCCGCCTGAAGGTCGTATCTCATGTGGCCCTGTGCCTTCCCTGGGCTTCGTGGCAGTCGCCCGTCCCCACTTTGTCGGGCAGAATCGCCCGCCGCGACTAGCCAGTTCGCCCTGCTTTTTCGGGACGCGCGCGGAGTTGCCACGTGGCCTGGCAGCCCATGCTTTTTCCACCCAATTCAATGTTGATACGCTCAAGTCTGTGCGGCGTGGGTTTTTCTGTTCGTAAATAGATCCTCTCTATATCGATCGTGCGGAGGAAGATCCGTTTGGGCTTTGGCATTGGCCCGATTGCCATTTGATTGCGCATTGGCATTGCGCACATTTTGGCATGTTGCTTCCGGCATGAGATTGAAGCAGGTGGACCCGGAGGTGTGTTGGGACTGTGAATGGTTTTCCTTTCGGCGCTTCTGGCCATGTCTCGCATATGGCTAGTTCCATTTCACTCTGACACGCTAATCTTGAAAACGTCGAACGGAGCTCCGTGTTGCTCCCAGCGCCCTCCCCCGCGCTTCCTGCGGCCCTAGCCGATGGTACTAGCATGGAAGGTCATCTGGCTACCGCGAGAGCGACCCAACTCGTCGACATCGTCCGATGATGGTGCCTCAAAGTCAGCCTTCGGAGGCTATCGTGGGGTCGAGCCGGCAGTAGCCGTGACATGTGGTTCCACCACCCCTCGTAGGCTTTGCCTCTGACCGCCACCGTTCCCAGGCTGCCTAATGGGATGGAAAGAAAGGCTCGGCGAGCGTATAGAAGCGTGCTCGACCTCGTCGTGGCAGCCTGCACGGCAGCGCTGGCAGGCGCGATGAGCGTCGTGCCACCTGACCCGAGACGGGTCGCAGGCGTCGTACCGAGCGCGTCGAGACCGTGTCCTGATGTGATCTGCACGGGTGAGTCACGTCGGCGTCAAAGGAGCGACGTGTGACCTGTCAGAGCTTGATCTCCGATCTCAGCGGCGTCGAGTCGTCTCCGGTGCGCAACAAATGTACCTCCCCAGGACGCGCAGA
>NW_005195428.1:0-1226 GCF_000372725.1 Emiliania huxleyi CCMP1516
AGCGATTGATGTCCGGTTGGAGATGTCGGAGAGCATGTGTGCGTGTGCTCTACGAAGCACAGAGCGAGGAGTCGTGTTGTCGAAAGAATTCGGGCGGCCCGGATTTTTGACTGGGTTGGCTGGGTCAGGCATCATTCGATTTTCGTGGATCTTTTCTTTTTCCTCACAGAAAGAAAGAAAGAAAACACGCAACCCAAGGGAGGGATGGGAGGACGGCACGCCGCCACCACACAGGGATTTTAAGGAGAGGTGTGTGATGCGCTAGCCGTCGCCCACCCTAGTAGGGAGTCTGCCTCTTCCTATCTCTCTTCGCAGTCTCTCGCCGCTTCTCGCTGCAACCTTCATGCCACCTCGCGGTCGTCCCACTCTCGTCGTTCTCTCCCTTGTCATTTCCTCCTCTGTCGCGTCGTTCTCTTCTGCCTCGTCCTGCGACGCCGCCGCCTCTTCTGTCGCGGCTTCTTTCGCCTTTCGGCACACATCGAGCGAGCCGGTTTCGCGCTGCTGGCGGTCTTTGGAGCCTCTTGCCTCTCCGTCGCGCAGGAGCCGTGCGGCGACTCCAACTCTGCGTGTGGCTCGTGGGCCGACGCCGGTGAGTGCGGCAAGAATGTCGGCTTCATGAAGGCCGAGTGCGCTGAGTCGTGTGGCTTCTGCACGCCGCCTCCTATGCTGACGGCCGCTGACGATCCGCTCCTCGGGCCCGAGCGCGTGGTCCTGAGCATACACTATGGCGAAAAGGTACCCCAGCGAAGCGGCCGGACTTCCGGTGAAGCCGCCACCCAGGTCTCGAGCTTCAGCTGGCGAACCATCATGCCGCTCTCGGCACCGCAGCAGCGCGAGCGCCGCGCCGCGCAGCGCGCTGCCGAGGCTCAGGACGCGGCTCGCGGGCAGCGCAACCGCCCGGCGCCGAGCCGGTGCTAGGCCGCCTCCGCTGCGCCTGCTTCCTTGCGCGCCGCTGGACGTCGGCCGAGAAGACCGCTTCCCTCTGGGGACCCGACTCCGCGAAGATCGCGCGCGCGTCGTGAGTGGCGGCGCGCGCGCGATCTCCGTTCCCGAGCACGCCGGTCGCAGTGGCATGGGATCCCAGGCTCAAAAGCGCTCCCGTCAACAGCGAGCGAGCGCCGCCGCTGCTCCTCCTCCCGCCGCCGCTCACCGAGACTCGGTGCCGCCGTTCGCCACCACCGCCGCCGCCGCCGCCGCCGCCGCCTCGCGCCTCGCCTCCGTCACCC
>NW_005195427.1:0-1226 GCF_000372725.1 Emiliania huxleyi CCMP1516
CTCTCGCATACGCACGATTCACACGACCGACAAGGCGCAGACGACGGCTTCCTTATTTCGAGAAAACTGGCCCCGCGGGTTTTGGAGTTATGCTTTGGCACAGCTTCGGCGATGGCGGCCCCTCTCTGGGGCTTGCATAGGCGGGGAGTCTCCCCCGCTGGTCTCCTCATTGCCGTTTTTTCTTTTCTTTTGAGCAGGTGTGCCGCTGCGCGGCGCTCGCGCGGCGGCGGTGTGTGTGTGTGGGTGGGGGGGTGGGGGGTGGGGGGGCTCGGGGGCACGCAGGGCAGAGGCAACGGTCATCGGCTCGTCGAGGTTGGAGAAGGGGAGGGGGGATGGGCGGTCGGCGAGGGGGTCAAGCCGTTGACATTTTGGCTCATGCGCGTGCTCTCCCTTTTGCTCGCCCTCCCGTCGGCGGCCGGATTGGTTGGGCCGGAGCTGCTGAATCGGCTCGGGCCGGCGCGAGGGGTGGTGCCTGCGCCCTCCAGCCAGAAGGCGCGCCCACGTCGTCCAATGCCGCACCGAAAGGTGTGTTCCGACAAGCCGCAATGGGGCAACATGACCTGGTTTGAGCTCCCAATTTCGCAGCGAAAGGTGTGCATCGAGATTCAGCAACGGGACAAGTCCTTCAGGCCAACGCCAATCGCAATCGTTTCGCAGTTGGGGCGAAGTTCGGTCTTCCTCTTCGTCATCGATCGGCGGCGAGAGGCGGCGAGTGGTGACGCGAATTTCAACCGAAATCGCGCCACCCTTTGTGCACTTTGAGCAAGAGTCACTCCTCGTCTCTCGCAATGATGTTGTTGTGACGGTTGAATTTTTGCCGATTTCTGTAAGCGTCCATTTTTGAATAGGTTTGGAAACCGCCGGGGGGTACGATTCCACATAATTCATCCGACGGAAACGTGGCGATGGCACCTGATTCGGGGCGCAATGGAGGGGGGGTGAGGATTTGGTTCTGATGAAGGTGGGGCAGCACCGAGGGGGATGGGGGAGGGTCACCGTTTGGGCGAGCCAAGGCTGTGGCGCCGACGGCGGCACCCTTGTACGAGGCTGTGAGGGGAGCGGCGGCGAGAGGGGGGGCGGCGGCGACGCAGGCGAGCCGCACACGCGCGCGACTGAGCGTAGCGCGGGCGGCGGGAAAAAGCGAGGATCGGCGGCGGCGGCGAGGCGCAAAATCGGGGGCGGCGGAAGTGGGGGCGACGGCGGCGGCGGAGTGAACGGCGGCGCGC
>NW_005195426.1:0-1226 GCF_000372725.1 Emiliania huxleyi CCMP1516
AATTCGGAATACAAATATGACAAACAGGAAACCAAAGTTGAAGCAAGTCTAATTTCAAAACAAAAAAATCTAATTTGGATAAGAAACAACGGTAAAAGAAAAAAGAACTAGTTCCATTTCAATTGGGCAACAACTTTCGTAACAACATCTTGATTTCGAACATCTGCGACATTATCTACCTTTCGGTGCCTTCCAGAGGCAGCTGCGGCCCCGCCAAGTGGACGGGGGCACACAGCAGGTGGACGCGGTGCCCCGCAGTGCACTAGCTGGGATCGCAGCTGCCTCTGCGCGTCCTGGGGATGTACCTTTGTCGCGCGCCGGAGACGACTCGACGCCGCTGAGATCGGAGATCAAGCTCTGACAGGTCGCACGTCGCTCCTTTGACGCCGACGTGACTCACCCGTGCAGATCACATCAGGACACGGTCTCGACACGCTCGGTACGACGCCTGCGACCCGTCTCGGGTCAGGTGGCACGACGCTCATCGCGCCCGCCAGCGCTGCCGTGCAGGTTGCCACGACGAGGTCGAGCACGCTTCTATACGCTCGCCCAGCCTTCCTTTCCATCCCATTAGGCAGCCTGGGAACGGTGGCGGTCAGAGGCAAAGCCTGCGAGGGGTGGTGGAACCACATGTCACGGCTACCGCCGGCTCGACCCCACGATAGCCTCCGGAGGCTGACTTTGAGGCACCATCATCGGACGATGTTGACGAGTTGGGTCGCTCTCGCGGTAGCCAGATGACCTCTCATACTAGTATCATCGGCCATGGCCGCAGGGAGCGCGGGGGATTCCGCTGGGAGCAACACGGAGCTCCGTTGGACGCGTTTTCAAGATTAGCGTGTCAGAGTGAATTGGAACTAGCCAGAGCAGGGGCGAGGAGGGGGGAGGGGGGCACCGAGCAGGGGGCCAGGGCGAGGATTCGAGCCACCAAGCACGATCAAGCATGATCGATGGACGACGGCCACACATGTGCGCCTTGGCCGAGCGTTTTTGATCTCTCGGTCAGTGGGGGGCCGAGCCGCCTCGGGG
Organism: Emiliania huxleyi CCMP1516; assembly: GCF_000372725.1. Taxonomy (NCBI): domain Eukaryota; phylum Haptophyta; order Isochrysidales; family Noelaerhabdaceae; genus Emiliania; species Emiliania huxleyi. Next base: position 1,030 of record NW_005195426.1, read on the forward strand.
ACGGGGTGGCGGGCGGGCGGGCGTTTTGGAAAACAGAAAACAGAAAAGACGGTTGTCGCGTTTCATCGTCGAATTTGCCAGAATGGTAAAATGCAACTTTGGCATTCGGTAAAAGTTGGCCGATGGTTTGGGGGGGGGGAAACCAACGGGGAAGGTTGGCTTCCACGAGCTAAAGGTCAACATCCGACATCCCGTCT
>NW_005195425.1:0-14898 GCF_000372725.1 Emiliania huxleyi CCMP1516
CCCTCGCCTCCCTCTTCCATCTCGCAGTAGGGCCCATGCCCAGAACAAGAATTCGAGGACCACAAGCCCCTCTGTCGTGTGTTGCTCGTGCGTGTCGTCATCATCTGTCCCGCGTCCACACCCATACCGCGCTGGTGTCCAGTCCGAGCCTGACTGTTCTTCACCTTTCTACCTACCTACCTACCTCGGTGGAGACTTGTTTCTTGCTCCTTTAGGTGCTTTTAATACGTTCTGATTCTTGTGCTGATACTTGCGTGTCCGAGACTGCTTGCGTTAGGCCTCTGGGTTTTCTTTGTGTCGGCGTCCTGTCTCGTTCCCCTTTGGGTTGGACCTCTAGTTGTTCCCCTACAGCAGTGGTGGTCCGCTCACTGCGGTTTCTCTTGCTGCCGGCTGTCCGCCGACAGGTGGAGCCCACACAGTCGGCGACAGTCCGTCGCCGCGCGCGGACCGCGCAGGACCCGGACCGGGCACGTCCGTGGAACCGGAGGTTCTTACGGCACGCAGGAAATATGCTCGGCGAGGCGCGGGAAACGTCGGCGGGGACCTCGATGGTGGATGCCTCAGCCCCTCCTGAGCTGGCGGCGGCAGGCGTGTCGGGTGGCGCACCATGCGGCGTAGGCGGCGGAGCAGACTGGGCGGGGGCGTCACGGCGAGCACCGGCGGTCGAGGGACGAACATTGCGCTGATCGCGGCCCTAGGTGGTGGCTGGCATATAGAGTGCACGGTTTGACCATGGCAGCGCACAAGTTGGCGGTCGACGCTGTCGTGTCGATGGTGGTGTCGGCCTCGGCGCGAGCGATGCAATAGTCGAGGCCGTGCTGGCCGGAGGATAAGCCATACTCGATAGCGGTCCCGCCATAGCTCCCGCAAAGGAGCAGGAGGCTAGGCAGAGGCCGCATCGCGTCAGAGAGTGATATATACGTTTTACCAAAACCGAAACACGAATCTCCAATCAAAAGGGATGAAATCCCTTATGGATATAATCGCCCAATTATCTCAGGAATATAGTGTGAATGCCCGGGAACAGAGGGCGAGACGATCGAGGGGTCCCGTACCACGCGGAATCGACCCTATCCAGTGCTCAAGTGCTCAAGGAGGCAACGGGGTACGTGTCAAGTCCAAGGAAGGCAAATCGAAGTGCCCGCAAACTATCGGCGGGAGCAAGCCGCCACTCTCTCAACCTACCCCCCAGACCAGATATGGCGGACGACGAGGTCGCGGCGCTTGTTGTGGACAACGGCTCGGGCATGTGCAAGGCTGGTTTTGCCGGCGACGACGCCCCGCGCGCCGTCTTCCCCTCCATCATTGGCCGGCCGCGTCAGCCGGGCGTGATGGTCGGGATGGGGCAGAAGGACTCGTACGTTGGAGACGAGGCGCAGTCCAAGCGCGGCATCCTGACGCTCAAGTACCCCATCGAGCACGGCATCGTCACCAACTGGGACGATATGGAAAAGATCTGGCACCACACCTTTTACAATGAGCTGCGCGTTGCACCAGAGGAGCACCCCGTCCTGCTGACCGAGGCGCCGCTCAACCCCAAGGCGAACCGCGAGAAGATGACGCAGATCATGTTTGAGACCTTCAACGTGCCCGCCATGTACGTCGCCATCCAGGCGGTCCTCTCGCTCTACGCGTCGGGCCGCACCACCGGCATCGTGATGGACTCGGGCGACGGAGTCTCGCACACCGTGCCCATCTACGAGGGCTACGCGCTGCCGCACGCCATCCTGCGGCTCGACCTCGCCGGCCGCGATCTGACCGACTGGATGGTCAAGCTGCTCACCGAGCGCGGCTACTCCTTCACCACCACCGCCGAGCGCGAGATTGTGCGCGACATCAAGGAGAAGCTGGCGTACGTTGCGCTCGACTTTGACCAGGAGATGCAGACCGCCGCCCAGTCCTCGGCGCTCGAGAAGACGTACGAGCTGCCCGACGGCCAGGTCATCACCATCGGCAACGAGCGCTTCCGCTGCCCCGAGGCGCTCTTCCAGCCCTCCTTCCTCGGCATGGAGTCGGCGGGCGTGCACGAGACGACGTACAACTCGATCATGAAGTGCGACGTCGACATCCGCAAGGACCTGTACGCCAACGTCGTCCTCTCGGGCGGCACCACCATGTACGCCGGCATCGCCGACCGCATGTCCAAGGAGATCACCGCCCTCGCGCCCGCGTCGATGAAGGTCAAGATCATCGCGCCGCCCGAGCGCAAGTACTCGGTCTGGATTGGCGGCTCGATCCTCTCGTCGCTCTCCACCTTCCAGCAGATGTGGATCTCGAAGCAGGAGTACGACGAGTCGGGCCCGTCCATCGTGCACCGCAAGTGCTTCTAGGCTGACCTGCGTTGCGAGTGGTAGCGTGCATACGTGTGTGACCAGACGTGGGGACCTTGCTCGGTCGGTGTCGGGTGCGCGGGCCGCGGCCGCCGGCCCGGCGCGGGCGGGGTCCTGGCGGGTGCGGCTGCGGGGACGTCGCTCGTCGGACGAGCGGCAGTGCGCAGTGGGCGACGTGTATCTTTGTTTATACTATCAAAAAAACAGAACGCGCTTCGGAAATGCTTGCGCTTGCTTGCCGAAGGGGCCCGTCTTGCGCACGCGCGCGTTTGCAGCCGCGTCGCACGCCAGGTCAGCTCGCGATCAGCGCGCGCCGAGCCCCCCTTCCCCCTGCAGGGCGCGGCCCGGCCGGCCGCCTAGCGGCCGATGCCGACGCTCCAGACGCGGATGTGCCCGTCGGTGTAGCCGGAGAAGAGGGTGGCGCCGTCGGCCGACCAGCAGAGCGAGACGCAGTGGTGCGGCGTCGCCTTCTTGCCCACGGGGGGGAAGTCGGGCTCGAGCTCGTCGACGATGGACTTGGACTCGAGGTCCCAGATCTTGATGCACGTCGTCGTCGCCGCGCACAGCCAGTACCGGTTCGGCGAGAAGACCATCGAGTAGATGACGTCCCCCGCGACGAGCGAGTAGAGGTGCTTGCCCTCGTTCAGGTCCCAGAGCATGGCGGTGCCGTCCTTGCCGCCCGAGGCGCAGAGGGAGCCGTCGGGAGAGACGGTGACCGTGTTGAGGTACCCCGAGTGCCCCACCAGGTTGGTGCGCAGCTTGCAGTTGGTGAGGTTCCACACCTTGACCAGCTTGTCCCAGCCGCAAGACACGATCAGCGGGTTGGCGGCCGACGGCGAGAAGCGGACGCACGAGACCCACTCGGTGTGGCAGTCCTCGGTGATGGTGTACTTGCACTCGCCGAGCGTGTTCCACAGCTTGATCGTCTTGTCGCGCGAGCCCGACACGATCTGCCGGTTGTCCGCCGAGAAGGCGACCGAGAGGACGTCCTTCTCGTGCGAGACAAACCGGCGGGTCGTGGAGCCCGTGTTGAGGTCCCAGAGGCGGAGGGTGCCGTCCCACGAGCCGGAGAGCGCGAACTGGCCGTCCGACGAGATGGTGACGTCCTGCACGTAGTGGCTGTGGCCGCAGAGCGACTTGGCCGGCACGCCCTCGCCGCCGGCGAGGTTCCAGACGATGACCGTCTTGTCGCGCGAGCCCGAGAGGAGGACGTCCGACTGCTCGATGGTCGTCGCGATGCACGTGACCCAGTCGGAGTGGCCCTTGAGCGTGGAGCGGAGGTTGAGCGTCTCGGCCATTGCTGCGGCGGGGGGCGAGGGAGCTGGGAGAGAGCCCCGCCGCGCAAGGGACGCGCCCGCCGCTGGCAGGGGCGAGGGGGCGGGACGCGGGGCGGGGTGGTGGTAGCAGGGGCACGCGCAGCGGCGCGGGACCGTAGACCGCGCTGCGGCACGCGGGTGCCGGCAGGAGGAGGCGGAGGGGAGGCGGGAGCAAGAGGCAAGACCTGTTTAGGATATGGACACGGGTGAGCAGAAAAAAAGCAATTTTATTTTTTATTTTTTTTATGTTCCTTTAGTTTATCTCTTTTCTGTCTTTGGTTGCTTCCGCGTGCTGATGAGGCGAACCGCGGAAAGAAGAAAGAAAATCGTGCCTTTTTACGACACGCCGCGCGTTTTGACTATCAGCATTTGGCGCGAGCCACGAGAGCCACTGACGTCCACGGGGGAACGCTCTCATGACGCTCCGCGCCCACCTCCTCGAGGGTCGCGAGGCACAACCGGATCCTCCGCCGCAGCGCCCACGCCCGCCCGAGGTCATCGTCATGGGCTTCGAGGAGGCGGACGGGGACGACCAGCGCGGCTGCTGCACTCTCCCGCTCAAGAGCCGGTGGCTGCCGCGGCCGCACGAGTGCATCGACGCGTGGTGGCGGCCTGCCTTCGACGCGCTGGCGGAGGGTGCGCGAGGCGAGGCCTTGATCCTCACCGAGGAGGGGAGGTAGGTAGAGCCGCGGCATGCGCTGCTGCGGCTCGTGGCGGAGGGCGGCGACGACGGCGACGACGGCGACGACGGCGACGGCGGCGACGGCGAGGAGGGCCTGGTGGTGGAGGGCGGCGGGGTCGGCGGCTCTGTGGTCGCCTCGGAGGCGCTGATTTCCTGTGCGTGGCTGAGGCAGGCTGCGGACTTGTCCTTCATCGCGCCCTCGATGCTATCGAGGTTGGGGGTGGTCGAGGCGCGGCGACTCGGGGTCCGGCGCTTCACCGTCGACGTCCTGCTGCGCTGCCTGGCCCACTGGCAGAGGACCACCGGCGCGACCGACCGCTCGCCGGAGACGTTGCTGGGGAGCGTCGCGCCAGGCGGGGAGGGCGAGTTGCCGCAGTGGCTGCCCCTGCTCTACGACTTCTTGCGGCGGCGCCTCCGGCCGAAGCACGTCTCCGCCCTCCGCTCGTTGCCGCTCTTCTGCACCGCTGCACCGGACGGCACTCGCACCCTTGCGTCAGCGGCGGCCGCGCCGCCGCTCGTGCCGCGGCGGCCATGTGCCATGCCGTGTCGCTCAGCGTCTCGCTGGCGAGCAGCCGCTCGTAGCACGCCGCCGCGAGCTCGCACTCGCCCAGCTTGAGGCGCATGTTGACATGCGAGAGGATCGTCGTCGGACGCGGGTCGAACCCGCTCGCCTGCGCGAAGAGCGAGGCCGCCTCGGCGGTGTCACCGGCCGCGTTGGCCGCGAAGGCCTGCTTGGTCAGCCGGTCGTGCATCTCCGCTCGCTGCGCCGCCGAGTTGACGTCCGCCGAGCCCTGGTCGAGGTGTCGAGGCCCGGTGTCGAGGTTGTCGAGCTGCTGTCGAGGCCTGTCGAGGGATAGAGGTGTCGAGGCCTGTCGAGGCCTGTGAGGCCCGAGGCCTGTCGAGGCCTGTCGAGGCCTGTCGAGGCCTGTCGAGGCCTGTCGAGGCCTGTCGAGGCCTGTCGAGGCCTGTCGAGGCCTGTCGAGGCCTGTCGAGGCCTGTCGAGGCCTGTCGAGGCCTGTCGAGGCCTGTCGAGGCCTGTCGAGGCCTGTCGAGGCCTGTCGAGGCCTGTCGAGGCCTGTCGAGGCCTGTCGAGGCCTGTCGAGGCCTGTCGAGGCCTGTCGAGGCCTGTCGAGGCCTGTCGAGGCCTGTCGAGGCCTGTCGAGGCCTGTCGAGGCCTGTCGAGGCCTGTCGAGGCCTGTCGAGGCCTGTCGAGGCCTGTCGAGGCCTGTCGAGGCCTGTCGAGGCCTGTCGAGGCCTGTCGAGGCCTGTCGAGGCCTGTCGAGGCCTGTCGAGGCCTGTCGAGGCCTGTCGAGGCCTGTCGAGGCCTGTCGAGGCCTGTCGAGGCCTGTCGAGGCCTGTCGAGGCCTGTCGAGGCCTGTCGAGGCCTGTCGAGGCCTGTCGAGGCCTGTCGAGGCCTGTCGAGGCCTGTCGAGGCCTGTCGAGGCCTGTCGAGGCCTGTCGAGGCCTGTCGAGGCCTGTCGAGGCCTGTCGAGGCCTGTCGAGGCCTGTCGAGGCCTGTCAAAACCATGCTTGACCGTGTCGAGGGGTGTCGAGGGTGTCGAGGGTGTCGAGGGTGTCGAGGGTGTCGAGCGTGTCGAGCGGGTGTCGAGTGTTGTCAAGAGGCGTCTGAGGTATATCGAGGTGTCCAAGGTGGCAGGATGCAGTTGCAGCCCATCAACAAAACTTGGGCAGCAGTTGCAAAGCTGTTTCATCCCTTAGTTGCAGCCTCAGTTGCACCCTGTTGATGTAGCACAACCTGAGCACAACCAGTATAATCTCCGCCTCCACCTTCCGGGTGCGGGGGGGGGGGGGGGTGCGGTGCGTGCGCGTGGCGTGGGTAGGGGTCAGATTCTGCTCACGACTCGAGCACTACTATATTGTGGTGAGCGTGACGCCTCGCTAGCCGCTGTGGCTCGGGCAAAGCCGCGCTCGAGCTTGTTGATTTCGCGCTCTGAAAAGCGCCCTGACTCCTTGCCTTCGTCCTCCATGCGGCGGAAGGACATCGTCCCTCCCCCGTAGCCAACACACGCCTACAGCGTAAGTACATCGCAGCCAGGGCGTGAGTGCGATATTCGGAGCTTCACGCGAATACGAGGGCTACGAACGAATACCGCCGAATGCGTGTCCTCCCTCGAGTGCCAGTATGCAAACAGGTTGTATTCCGCTTCTGGGGGCGCGCCATCGCCCCCACAAAGGAGCTCACAACGACGAGGAGGAGGTGCACCAAGTTCAAACCCTCTGGCGCGGGCGCCGCCGGAGGCGGGGGCGGCGGCGGGGTTTCGGCGGCGGCGGCGGCGGGTTCGTCGGCGAAGGCGATGACGGCAACGACGGCGACGGCGATGGCGCCAGCGGTGGCGAGGGCGGCGGGTTTGGTGAGGGCGGTAATGGGGACGGCGGGTTTGGTGAGGGCGGTAATGTGGGGACGGCGGCGGCGGCGAGGGTGGCGGCAAGGGCGGCGGGGGCGACCGAGCGCAGCGGCGGTGAAGGAGGTGGCGGCGAGGGCGGCGAAGGCGGTGGTGGCAAGGAATTGGGAGGTGGAGGTGAAGGAGGCGGCGGCGAGGGAGGCGGCGGCAAGGGAAGCGGCGGCGAGGGAGGTGGAGACGAGGGCGGCGGCGATGATGGGGGCGGCGGCGAGGGCTGCGGCGGTAATGGAGGTGGTGGCGAGGGAGGCGGCGGCGCTGGCGGCGGATCGATGAACCAGAACGTGAAAATGTCAAAGGGCGGGGGCGATGGCGATGGCGGCGATGGCGGCGATGGCGATGGCGATGGCGATGACGGTGGCAGATGAGGCGGCGGCGAGAGCGCCGGCGGGAGAGGGGAGGGTGGGGTTGGCGCCGGAGGGCCCGGTGGCGGGGGCGGCAGGCATGGCGACGCTGTGAAGAGGGTCCAGCCGCTCTCAAGGCTCGCGGGCTGCTGGCGTCGTTGGAGGGCGGGCAGCAGCCGCAGGACCCGTCGCTCGACTTCATGACGAGGTGGGTGCCGCATGCGTCGGGCGTACTGGCGAGGTAGAGCGTCGCGCACTCTTCGATGGTCGCCGGGTTGCTGCCATCGGCCTTCTCAAACTCCGCATTCGGCACCCGGCTGCCGCTGCAGTACATCGGCGAGCCGATCTCGCAGGGCTCGACTCGAGAGCGAGAGGCGACGCACCGCCGACCTCGAGTCTCGGCTCGAGGCGTCGGAGTTGCGCACAGCGGCGCTCGAGGCGAGGCTCGAGGCGAAGGGCGGCGACGACGCCGTCGAGGATGGCGACGCCGTGCTGATCGGCGACGACTACGTCCTCGGCGGAGGAGGAGGTGGCGGCGGCGGCGCGGCGGCGCGCGGTGTGTTGTCGGAAGGCGGCGGCGGCGGCGGCGGCCAGAGGCCGGGAAGCTTGCTGCGCTGCCTGCTGCACTGGGTTCGCGACCCGGAGGAGGAGGGTGAGGGCGGCGGCGGCGGCGGCGCGCAGCTGGTGCGATCGGAAGGGGACGTGTATTGCCTCAAGCTGGTTGCCGGCGTCCCTTCGGGCGAGGGGCCACGCGACCGGAAAGGCGATCCGCACGGGAGAGGGGCGATGGTCTTTGCCGGCGGGCGGGGCCACTACGAGGGTGAGTGGGTGCACGGGCAGATGCAAGGGAGCGGCGCGTATGTCGAGGCGAACGGGGAGAGTGTGGGCCGTGAGTTCAGAGTTGAGGAAAAATCCGGGGACGCGACCCACTTCGCCACAGACGGCCCCGCGCCTCACCGCTAGGTGACAGCGGCACGGCCGCAGCTCGTGTGCAACACTCCGGACCCTCCGCTGCGAGGCCGAGGGGACAACGAGGTGGCGTCGAGGCACTCCTTAGCTCGAACGACGGCCAAAAGAAGTTTTGTGCCGCGCGACCACCCCGTCTATTCCGTCTTACTTCTTACTCGGTCTCCTCAATCCTAACCCCTCACACCTTCCTATGCACTTCAGCAGCTCACCAGCCTCGCCGACGACGCAGGAGCAGTTGCCGCGTGCAAACACGGAGGACGCTGACGGCTCCTTCCCCGTCAGCGGCGCCGACACGGCCGGCGCGCTCGTGAAGGGCCGACGTGCGTCGCCGAAGAGCTGTCCGTGCTCCCCGCGCCCAAAGGCCCACACAGTGCGCGCCTCGTCGAGTGCGATTGTGTGGTCCGCGCCGCACGCCACGCCGACCACCTTCGTGCCGAGCAGCTTGCGCACCGGCTGCGGCGACCGCTGCCACACGGCACCCTTGGCCCACAGCAGGTCTTGGCCCAGCTGCAGCCATCGGTCCGAGCCGCACACGAGCAGCTCACCCTGGTCGCTGACGAAGGCCGAGTGCGCGTCGCCTACCGCGGCCGCCACGATGCGGCCCGAAGCCGTCGGCAGCGCCACGCTTCTCATCTCATAGGTGTTGCATCTCCGATCGACGGTGCCGCAGCCAAGCTGGCCAAACCGGTTGCCGTCGGGCGATGTCGCCCACGAGACAACCACGGCGAGGTCGCGTGCAATGCCTATGCAGTGGCTAGTGCCGCAGGCCGGAGGCGCGCGCAGTCTGGGCAGCACGGGCGGCGGCGGAAGCTGCGAGGCGACGTTGGAGTCGTCGCACTGCACAGAGCCGTCGGGCTGCATCACGTAACCACGTCCGTTTGCATCGACAGCTCGGGCCATGGTCTGCGCGGCGCCTCGTTGGATCGCTGGGAGGCTCGCTGAGGAGGCGGGAAGGTGGGCGGGCGGGCTCGGAGGGAAGACACTTCTCACGCGAAAGAAGAAAAACTTCGCACAGCTTCTGCCCTCCAAGTGCTCCAAGATGACACTTGGAGTCACAGGCACGACGAATGACAGGCGCCTCTCACCCCGCCGCTCGCGCCGACAGCCGCGACGAGACGTGCAGCAGAAGGTGTCTCAAGTGCTTCCGCGGAGTGCCTCGAAACGTGTCTCAAGCCGAATCGTACGTCTTCAATCATAATAAGCAGAGTACCACCCATAGCCGTACCAGGGAAGAGTGAGAGAGGTGAGGGGGGCGAGAGTCGAGAGAGTAGAGAGAGTAGAGAAGTGAGCTCTGAATAGATCTTATCAGGGCCAAGGGTGGAGAGAGCGTGCATGCCGACACGACGGACCGCACAGCCCATGCAGGCGTGGTGACGGCGACCAAGCTAGACCCCGTTGGCAGCCGCCGTCGGGTGGAAGAAGAAGGCGGTGTACTCGCTGTCCGGCTGGTAGGGGACGTGCGTGGCGGTAATCGGCGGGGAGATCTGGCACTCGCCGGGCCCGCCGCCCTCCTTGTACTGGCAGCAAAAGTCCTTGCCGGCATAGCCCAGGAAGAACTTGTGGTACTGCGCGTAGCTGAGGCACGTCTGCTGGCAGGCCGAGACGCTGTCCTCCTCCAGCTGCAGCGTGTGCATCGACGCGGGGACGTCGGGGCACTTGGCGCCGCTCTGCTGCTGCGACGGCTGCCAGACGCCGTTGAAGGCGAAGCCGGGCTCGACGCCGTCCGGCCCGTTCAGGTGGAAGCCGGGGTTCGTGTTTGTCATCTTGGGTACGTAGCCGCGAGAAGTCGCGTCCGTGTCGGCGCCGACGAGGCTGTCGATGGCAGCCACGAAGCCGTCTGCGGCGGCGACGAGGCCACGAGGAGAGGAGGGCGGAGAAGGAGGAGTCGCACCCGCCTGCTCTGCTTCGTTGCCGTCGCCCATCATCATTGCCGCCATGCCTGCCATCGGATGGCCCTGCGCAGCGAGTGCGACGCCCGCTAGCTCATTGTGGCCCGAGACGAGAGCCGCGCTCGCAAAGAGAGCGCTGGCAACATCGTCGTGCTCAGGGCTAGTCGGCACGTGTGGCACCGGGCGTAGGCCCGGGACGTTGGGGTGGAAGCCAGGCAAAGTTGTGGCGGGGAGCAAACGGCTGGTCGGCTGGTCCTCGTCGCCGCCGAAGGAGCCACCGTTGCCGCCGTTGCTGGGCTCGAAGCCGCCGTTCTGCTCCTGCTCCTCGTCGCCGCCGAAGGAGCACCGTTGCCGCCGTTGCTGGGCTCGAAGCCGCCGTTCTGCTCCTGCTCCTCGTCGCCGCCGAAGGAGCCACCGTTGCCCTGCTCGATGCCTTGAGCGGGAACTTGCAGAGCAACACCACCCTCTGACGCCGGGAACTGCAGAGCGCGTCCGTCTGGCACGTCGACGACGGGCACGGGCGCCGCGCAGGCGGTCGCCACGAGGACGATTAGGAGTCGTGAGTGGTAGAGCATGATGGGCGCTCGAGACGAGAGGCGCGACGTCTCGGGGACGCACGAGCTCGGACTTGGACTTGCGGCCACGTGGGAATCCAATCCGCAAATCCAATCGAAAGCAGAAGGCCAAGGGAATGGCAGAGTCGAACGGCGTCTCTGCCTTGAGGGAGTGCCCTCAACGCACCCTCTACGGCCTCTACGGGCGTAGCTTCCGGAGCGTGCAGGGACGCGAGCAGTCACTTACTTGCTTGCTTGCTCTGCACACAGGGATTTTAAGGAGAGGAGTGTGGTGCTAGCCGTCGCCCACCCTTGGGGTGTCTGCCTCTTCCTATCTCTCTTCGCAGTCTCTCGGCGCAAAGGAGGCGTGCGAGACCGCGGTGGCGCGCGGGCACGCCTTCGCCGCGGACCAGCTCCCGCGCATGCTCGAGAGCTGGAAGGTGCCGCAGAACGGCTGGAACTACAACGAGGTGCCCACGCGCCCCGCCACGAGATGCCCTCGAGATGTCCTCGAGATGTCCTCGAGATGCCAGCCGCCGCGAAAAGTGCGGCCGTGTGGCGGTGCCAGGATCCGATGTTGATCGCCCGAGAGGCTGGTCAGTGTTGCGGGAGCGCCCCTCCTCTCGAACGCCTTTAACCTCCCTCCGCCCCCTCCCCCGCCTTGCACCTCCGCAAAAGGTGATCGTCGACGGCATCGCATTCTCGGCCGCGGCGCCCGCCTCCATCCTCGCCTTCTTCGTGACCCCCTGGAACTCCCACGGCCCCGCCGGCCAGGCGCGCTCCTCTCTTCTCGCACCTCCCCGACACACGTGCCATCCACGCAGCTCCCCCCCCCTCGGCTTGCCGCATCTCACCTCTCATGTCTCGTGCCCCGTGCCGCCAGTTCTCGAGGGCCGCAGGCCGGTACGGCGCCGCGGGGCCGCCCGTGCTCTGCTTCGACCCGCGGAGGTACGCCTCGCCCTTCTCCGAGGCGGTGCAGCGAGGCACCGGCTGGAGTTGCTAGCACTCTCGGGGATGTGTAAGAGCATCCTAGAGACAGAAATATGTGCCCGGCCTGTCGCAGGCCTGAAGCATGCGCCAGTCTACGTCGCCCCGCGGTGTGCGCAGAGGGTGCTCCCGCCTGAACCCTGATGTATATTGGTTTTTACTGGTGGCACTTGTGGCATGGACGCATGTATGTGGGCACAATGGCAATTCAACATGACATGGACATGTGGCATGATGTGCCGGCGATGATCTCATCACGAACATCTCATGCATGCCGACACAAGACTCAGACATGGTCATGGACACATGGTAGGTACATACGTGGACTCTGAAACACTGGTCACTGCAGCACACGGCTCAGTCCTCAGAGCCCTCACACAGTAGACTCTTCCACATGAGCCGTCCTCCCTGTCTCCTCCACCATGGCGACTCGAGACTCGCGCCCCTCGCCGTGCACCTGACTGAAGATGAGACGCCTCGCCCAACCGTTGAACTCGGCGAAGCTCCCAAAGCTCTCCTCGATGACAGACAGCAGCGCCTGCCTGTCCTCTACCCTCGCGCAGCGGGCCTTCTCCGCGTCAAACGAAGCAAACGACGCGGTGACGTCGGAGAGGGTCGCGCGAGTCGACTCGTCGGGGGGTCTGTCGGTCGCGGCGCGATCTGGCTGCCGCGCGGACGGCTCGGCGAAAGGCAGCACGGTGATGCGCTCGAGTGGCGCGCCCATCTTGAGAAAGGCGAAGAGCTCCATGACGCACCAGAGCCGGCTGCTGTACGTCGGCCCCGCGAGGACGAGCAGCCGGTCGCAGCCCGCCAGGAAGATGGGCAGGCACGCGAGCGCCTCCTGCACGTTTCGCTGGTCGATGCAGAGCTTGTCGAGCCAGACGGTGGGCGGCCGGCCGTGCTCCTCCTCGAAGGCCTCGGCCCACGCGCTCAGTGCGGCCCACTTTGGCCCGGGCGGGTCGCTCCACGAGTGAGAGATGAAGGCGTCGCACTGGCCCATGGCTCGCGGCTCGCTGCGCCACTGGCCGCCGTGCGGTTTAGCCGCCTCGCAAACACCGCCGCCGTCGCTGCCGCCCTGAGGGGAGAGGAGACTGCCCCGGCGGGCAGAGGACCGTCGCTTGCTCGACGCGCGCGCGTCGCCCTCGGCGACAAAGTCGTCCTTCGCCAGCTGGTCGAAGCTGACGGTGCGGAAGTGTGACTCGGCCCACTGCAGCAGCGTGTCCACCGAGCCAGCCACCGAGCCGCCCCGCCCCGCGACGAGTCCGGCCAGCACCGCCGCCTCCCGCTCCTCGGCGGTGGAGCCGGTCTTGCAGAGGGCGGAGAGGGCGGCGGCTCGCACTTGCGGCTCGAGAAAGCAGGGGTACGAGAGGAGGGAGAGGCCGCCGAGCAGGACGGGCATGAGGTGCTCGTCAGAAGCCGGGTCCTCTCCCGCCGCCCGAAGCGGGAGGTAGGCGAGAGTGGCACAGCCGGCGAGGCCGCCCGCGTACCGCGCCACGTCACAGTGCAGCAATAGCGCGCGGCGCGGGGAGTAGCTTCCCTGCCTCCGACGCCACCACACCGCGTCGACGAGGACGCTGCAGAAGGCCAAGCAGACGGCCGAATCGATCGCCGCGATCGCGAAGCAGATCTCAGAAAGACCCTCGTCCATGAGGTGTGTGCGCCAGCCGGCGAAGGCCATCAACAGGCTCGCGAAGGCCACAAGGAGGGTGTTTGCTGCCACCATCCCCAGTACCATTCTGGAGTCCGATGGGCGGATGGAGAGGATGGCCAAGCAGACCGCCGGCGGGCAGAGCGCCATCGGGAGCACTGGGCTGCCGAGGGCCTGGATCGGCCATATGCGGTAGACCAGGGAGAGGATGAGCGGTGTAAAGGCCCAAAAGAAGGATGAGATGCCGAGCACCTGCAGCAGCATCTGCACGCGCACCCGGATACGTCGCCGTGCCGCGCCGGCTCGCGAGAGCTCCTGCCTGGCGAGTGCCACATGGCGGGCGGCCCCGCCTTCGCCCCCTCGAGGTTGCGCTCGCAGCTGCTGCTCGCGGTGGCGCCCAATCCCGCCCTGCCTGGTGTCCTCTTTGGCTGCCGCGTAGCTGTCGCGCATGCGGAGAGCGCCCCAGCCACACAGCAGGGCGAGAGTGAGCACCGAGCAGCCGAGCAGATAGATACACCCACCAAAAAGGCCTCGCCCCCGGGTCGAGGCGCCGCGGCCCGAGAGGTGCATCCAAGCTTCTGCGGCGAAGCTCTCGCTCAGCACAGCTCCCTTCTGGCACAGGCAAGGGAGCCGCCTTTCGCAACCGACGTCGCTCCACCCGCCGCCAGGGCTGGCGGCGACGCAATCCTGCATTTCGAGGAGATCGTCGGGCTCGCTCGGCAGCCAGTTTTCATACGAGGCGTTGCAGTCGAGCGTCGCCGGCCTCCATCCGACGGAGGCGCCTCGGTCGTTTGGCCACTGATGATGGCCCAAGAAAATCGTCAGACCGGCTGTGCGATCAGCGACGAACGTTGAGGCCTCCGCTGAGTCCACGCAGGCCGGCGCGACCGGCACTCCCTCCTCCTGCGAGAGGTCGGCGCACGCTGTGAGGCAGCCGAGGTGCGAATGGCGCGAGCTCGTGACGTAGTAGGACCGGTTTCCAGGGGCCCAGTCGAGCCACACGCCTGTCGGACGCCCGGGTCGCGAGGCAAGCACGCGTGCGAGCGAGACGAGGGAGATGGTGGCGCTGACAGCGCAGAGAACGATGAGGAGGGAGGGTGCCATGTGACAGGAGCAGCGAAGGACGCAGCGAGTGCAGCAGGCTGCAGCGAGCGCAGCAGGCTGCAGAGTGCAGCAGACTGCAGCTACTCGAGTAGGTGCGCGCGTGTCGTTCGCCGAGCTCCTTCCGGGTCTCGCGAGAATTTGAATTCTTTTTGTCGAGGTTCTCGAGGTGGATATCCTTTGGCCGCGTTGGGTAGCGAGGATTGGTGTGACGCGATCCACGCAGGCGTGTTTTCTGGCGGCCGACCGTCAGTGCACGGAGTTGCCCCTTCTCCGACTGCCCCGGCTAGTTCCCGAGGTCGTCGGGTGTGATCCCTTCGCCGCCCGAGACCTAGCGCGGGTGGGTTGGAGGGGGGCTCGCCCCGTTCCTCCCCATCGGGCCGCGTGAGCGGCCACGCCTCGCAGATTCGTTTTCGCGCCTGGGTCAGGCGCGCGGGGCATCCCCCGGGTCGCTCGACCAGCGATCCGAAGAGTGGCCGCTATGCGAATGAAAGAGCGGGGCCCTCGACGCCTCAGTCCGGCCCTCCGAGGGGGGAAGGGAAGTGCGGGGTCCCCACGGGCGCCTCAGTTCGGCCCTCCCGAGGGGGGGAGGGGAGCAAGGGGGTGGGGGGATTGGGGTGGTGGGGAGGGGTCTCGGTTTTATGTGGCTAAAACTTGC
>NW_005195424.1:0-1226 GCF_000372725.1 Emiliania huxleyi CCMP1516
CACAAGCAGCCACACAAGTCAGCTTTGGGAGCTCTCGGCGACGCCCAATGCGTGCGCCGGTAGGGGGGAGTGTGTGCGCGCGTGTGTGAGATGAGGATTGTGGCAGGCTGGCTGCTGCTGATGTGGGCAAGTGTGCTCTGTGTGCGGCGCTGCGCTGGCGTGCGACGCGCGCGTGCTGTGTACGTGTGCGTGCTGCGGTCGCGCGCGCGTCTGTGTGTTTTGCGCGCGCGCCGCCGGTGTGTGCTGTGCGCTGTGCTCTGTTTTGCGCCCTGTTTGTGCAGCTGGGAGGCGCAGGCTTGGCTGGCAGGGCTGCGCGGTGGGCTGCGGCGTGCTGCGGGTGGTCGCGCGCCTGCCTGATGGTGTACGGCGGCCGCGCAGCCCGCCCGACCGGGTCGTCGGCGGCCCGCGGTCCGACGTCGGTTGGTCTTCGGCGTGGCGAGGGCGGGCGCGCAGAGAGGCCTTGCCGCCATCGCGTTGCCGCGAAGGAAAAAGAATCTACGTTTTTCACACCGCATATCTCAGATTCTCAGAGAGAGAGATTTTCAGTTTGTAGTTGATTCTCTGTGGATATTCCTTCGAGAGAGAGAGAGAGAGTCCTTCGCGCTAGAGAACTTGTCATTGAGAAGGAAATGCGCCCTGTGGCGCTGCGCGCTGGGGAGAGCGAGGTTGATTGCGTGCGAGCCCTTCACCCCGCACATTCACAGCAATCACAAGGACTGGTTCGCGCACCTGGAGCTCGTCAAGGCGCGGGATGTGCACGTCAAGAACTTCCCGTCCCTCGGAGACAGCGCCGTCAACAACCGCGAAGCCGCGCGCCTCAATCTCCGCCTCAACGCCTTTCGCCGGCAAGGCCCTCGATGTCCGTGTCGACGGTACGTACGCCACCGCCCTCTCCTCCGACACCCTCCAAGACGAGCTCCAGCGAAAGCTCGGCCTTTGGCTCTCCGTGGCGCTTCCCACCCTTCGGGTCGCGCTCGAGCGGGGCATGCCAGTCGATTTCTTCGGCGACTACCTTTACAACAAGGCCCACCACCGGCGGCCCCACGACGGCGTCCTCGCCGCCTGGGCGGACGCGATGCGCGCCCCGGCCAACGCGCCGGTCGTGCACGGTGACAAGGAGAAACCAGAGCTCACCCGGCAGTACAACGAGGGGTACAAGGTCGACCTCGCAGAACCCCATGCAGGACCGGGAGGATGCGATGAAGTAAATGAACTGAGCCTCTGGC
>NW_005195423.1:0-1225 GCF_000372725.1 Emiliania huxleyi CCMP1516
CAGACAGGCAGGAGCTGGCTCGGCATTCAATGTGCAGCGCCCAGTGCACGCGGGTGGGCAGATCGCCCCTCCCTCCCCACAAGGCGTCGGGAGGGTGGACTGGGTGAAGGAGCGGCAGGCGAGAGGGAGAATGAGAGGCGGCAGGCGGGCGGTGAGGAGGCATCGAGAAAGAGAGAGGGGAGGAGAGAGAGACGGCGAGCAGGATTTGAAGACGGCGGCAAGGGAGGGCAGTACCTCCCCGCATGGCATCTTGAGCCGCAGCATGAACTGGTACGAGTGCTGCTTGTCCTTGCCCTTGAGGGAGCGGTCCTGCTGCATGTACGAGCCGTGGTGTTTGAGGATGTGGATCGAGTCCTTGCCGACGAAGATCTCGTCGTCCCCCATGTCGGTCCGCAGCGGCTCCTGGAGCAGTCCGCTCGCAGCCTTCACCACCTGCACGTGCTCCTGCGTCTCGAGGTTCGTCCACGGCTTTGGCCACGCGTGGGCGGGCTTGGTCGGCCCGTATACCTGCTTCTCGCCGAGGTCGTCGAAGACAGCCGCCTGGCCACCGTCGTCAGGCTCCATGCGCACCGCCCTCGCCCTCAAGCGCCGCGGCGCGGAGACCGCGGACCCGCCCGGGAGGAGGGAGGGGTGAGGCGGAAGCAGCAACAGCAGCATCGATGTGTGCCTCCCACGCGCCGCAGCCGACTTCCTGAGCGAGGAGTGCCCAGAGAGTGCCTCTCCCCAAAAGAAATAAACCAAAACCAGTGGGAACGGGCCCTAGCTATGCTCTATGCACGGTAACATGTAAGCCAATTAGGTCTTTGCGGCGCGTACCTCCGCCCGCGCCGCCCAGCGGCGGGCTCCGTAACGCCGCCTCCTCGATCGCTGCCCCGCGCTCTACCTGCCGTCTCGGCTTGGCAACCCGCTTGGGCTAAACCTCGCAGCCTGCACTGGGCCGATGCGTCGGCGCGACTCCCTCCTCTACTCCTTGCTCGGCTCTAGCCCAGCGCCGCGTTGAGCGAGGCCAGCCCGCACTTTCGCATCACGTTGGCGTGGATGTCGCCGTTGGTCGCGATCGCGCCGACCACGTGCGCCGGCAGCGCCGTGCCCTCGCGGCAGACCTGCGGTGGGGAGAAGTCTCGGGGTCGAGTACTCATTGAGTCTCTGCCTCGCTGCCTTTGCCGTCACCCCCGCCCCCGCGTGGGCTCAGACCGGCGGCGCGTGCTAACTGCGTGGCACGCGG
>NW_005195422.1:0-1225 GCF_000372725.1 Emiliania huxleyi CCMP1516
ATGCAGGCTCGCGCTGCGCTGCGGTACAAGGTGGGCCTGGCCTACCATGGCAATGCCGCTGAGACCGGTGAGTACTTGTACGACCCGAGCTACGCGCCGACGCTGGACATCGGACAAGTGGTCCACACGCTCAACAGAATGTTCAATCTCAAAAAATAAAATATTCTTAGCTTCAAGCCCCCCTCCGAGACTGGAGACAGTCACACCCCAGTAGAATGTTCAATCTCAATGTCCCACCCGCGTGCCATACTTAGCTAGTTAGGAGGTACATGCGAGCTTTTCAGAGTCTGGATTTTGGGGCGCTGTGGGGTTGTTGCACGAGTATATGGGCCAAAAGCGTCGAAAATGTCCCAAAAAGCGTGTCTCGAGTTTGTTGCAGCCCCACAGCCGGCGCGCGCTGCCAGGAGGCACCGCTCGCGTGTCGGCGGCACTCCCTGGCACCCAGTGAGTGCCGCGAACCGACCAGACCGAGTAGGCTCGACGCCGTGCTCGCTGTGGGGCTGCAACAAACTCGCCGCCGAGCGTGACACCGAAGGCGTCCCGGCGGAGGTGATGGAGTGTGAGACCTGAGGCTGCGGAGGTGACGCCTGAGGTACCGGCTCGTGCACGGCGACTCAGCCGGCGACCGCCACGGGCTCAGGCGAGACCTGTCGACGCGTTCCGGCTCAGCTTCACCATGGTCCTCGGGCGTCTGTCGACGTCAGGACCACCCATACAGCTCGAGGGTTTGAGGTCGCAAGAGCCAAGATGGTGGCGTTTGGACATCCCAACCATCCCACAAGACAGCCTGTAGGTGATGGCGGGACGGCGCAGTGTTTGTGGCACTCTCGGCAGTAGGCACCTGCGGCACGGCCCCGCTGTCGGCTCTCGCGGGCTGCGGAACCGGCCCCAGAAGGGGACGGTCCGGGCGAGTGTGGCAGCTCCTGCGCTAGTATGGGCACCATCTATCACAACACTACTGACCCTGGCCATTAGAGCTGCCAGGGATAGCGTCAGGAGCCGGTAGGAGTCAAAACCCCTCATATTTGAGACATCGTGGCCCATATACTCGTGCAACAACCCAGCAGGCACGAGTATATACCGCAGCTTGTACACTCTGTACCCAGCCCCTTGGAGTGTGAAGGCTTCGTAGCCCTGCGGTCTACTCAAGATCCGCAGGACTGGAGCGAAAAAAAGCAAGCGAGTGCTCTGTACCCAGATAAACATACGGCAATTATCACGCGGA
>NW_005195421.1:0-1225 GCF_000372725.1 Emiliania huxleyi CCMP1516
CGGGAGGCTTTGAAGGGGGCGCGCAGCGACCCGCTGCATCCGTAAAAGCTGACCGACTCGACCTTCCCGCCCTCCGCACCGGCGCCCTCGGCGGGCTCCGGGTCGCTCGATCGGACACCCTTTGCGCGTGGCTTGCAGAGCGAGAAGTCAACGCCTTGCAGGTCAATGGGAAGGGGAGACGGGAGGTGGCGGGCGAGGCGGTGCGGAATGGGCTTGGTTGCAGTGCAGTGGAGAGGATGGGTGGGCGTGCGTGGAGGTCTTGTGCACGTTCAGGCGAAAGGCTTTGATCGGCGGGGATCGATGGACGTTTGATGTGCAGAGGAGCAAGGGTGGGCCGGTGGGTGGGCTCGAGGCGTGGGTGCGATTGCCTCGACAGCCGGTGGGTTGCCCTTGGCTGGTGACGGGTTGTCGTCCGATTGCGGCAGGTTGGCGTCGTCCGCAATGGCGATGGCCGTCTCGTTGTCCATCGGGGAGGGCATAACGCGCGCGCGTGTGTGTGTGTGTGTGTGGTAGCAGTACAACGCGAGATCGCAAGCGCGGCGCCAATGGGTGTCACGGACAAAGGAAGCGTGTTCTCCTATAAAGCACGACTACTGTCGTGGCGGTGCGGTTCAATATTTCAATACAGTATTTTCCACGTCGCCAATAGGTGTCTCGGACATGTTGTAGTGCTGGCTCACTCTGTCACTCACCCCACAGTGATTTCCTTCACACCCGCCCGCGCGTCCCGGGCCTCTACATATACCATCCATTTATTGTGTATGAGCGCCCCGTCATGCCTCACTCACTCACCCAAGCAATGAGATCAGAACACGTGACGGGTGAGTACTCGAGTAACCGCTGACTTTTCTGTGAGTTCTGTGAGTTCTACCTAGGGCTAGGCCCCCGCCCCCCCAGGACGGACAGCATTCTGGCTTTTTGGGCGGAACGCGCGCCGCCTCCATCCATGGTGTGCGCGCTGGAGATTGACGCTTCCCCCCGCTTGAGCCCAATCCAGATGTGGCGGCGTGAACGCTACTCGAGTAGGCCACGTGTGGGGGCCGACGCGCGGCACACAATGGACCAAGAGGAGATCGCTCGCAAGATCAAGCGAGCCAACGAGCTCGCGGAGCGGCTTTCGGGTAAGCTCGGTGCAGTGCCGCAAGCACCTCCGCAGCAGGCGCCGCCGCCGCCGCCGCCGCTCCCGCCGCCGCCGCCGCCGCCGCCGCCGCCGCCGGCATTTATC
>NW_005195420.1:0-1225 GCF_000372725.1 Emiliania huxleyi CCMP1516
CTACCACCTACCACCTCCCACCACGGCTAACCTTCGGCTCGCGCTCAGAGGCTCGCCGCGCCCGTGCGGCGCGCCGAGGCGGCGCCGAGGCCGGCGCCTTGCACCCGGTCCGCGGCCGGCACCGCCTCGCCCCACAACTGACCGCCCTGCGGCCCCTGCGCAGGCGTGCCACAGGCGTCGCTCAAAAAGCAACGCCGGGTGTGGGATGCTCCCTTGACCCGTCACCCGCCGCGCCCTCGCCCGGCCGCCTCACCGCGCTCGGCTGCTCGCCACCGCCGCCACGCGTCCCGCGCCGCCACGCATGCCCCTTGCCCTGACGCGCGCGCTCTGCAGCCGCAGAGCGCGCGTCTGTCACGGGCGGAGCAGCGACCGCTGGCGCGGTCGCTGCTCCGTCTGTGACAGACGCGCGCTCTGCCGCTGCAGAGCGCGCGCGTCAGGGCAAGGGGCATGCGTGGCGGCGCGGGACGCGTGGCGGCGGTGGCGAGCAGCCGAGCGCGGTGAGGCGGCCGGGCGAGGGCGCGGCGGGTGACGGGTCAAGGGAGCATCCCACACCCGGCGTCGCTTTTTGAGCGACGCCTGCCGCAGGGCGGTCAGTTGTGGGGCGAGGCGGTGCCGGCCGCGGGCCGGGTGCAAGGCGCCGGCCTCGGCGCCGCCTCGGCGCGCCGCACGGGCCGCGGCGGGTGACGGGTCAAGGGAGCAGCCCACACCCGGCGTCGCTTTTGAGCGACGCCTGTGGTACGCCTGCGCAGGGGCCGCAGGGCGGTCAGTTGTGGGGCGAGGCGGTGCCGGCCGCGGGCCGGGTGCAAGGCGCCGGCCTCGGCGCCGCCTCGGCGCGCCGCACGGGCGCGGCGAGCCTCTGAGCGGGAGCCGAAGGTTTGCCTGTGGGAGGGAGGGAGGGAGGGAGGTGGTGGGGGTGATTTGACTTAGCCGCAGAGGCCGTCCCTAGCTGTGAACAGCAAAACGGGACAGTATTCTTTTCGCTTCAGCGAAGGTTCACCTGTCCGCCTCCAAAATGAACAACATGGAGATCCCTCGTGCCGCGCCTCTGCTGCTGCTGCTGCTAGGCCTGGCGTCGCCGGCGTCCGCGCTGAGCGCGTCGTCGCCTCTCGTGCGTGCGCGCGTCGCGGCAGCCACTGCTCCGGCCGTGCACGCCTCGCCGCTGCTTCGCCGGCTGCATCCTCCCGTCGCCTCGGCTGCGACGCTGCAGCAGCCTGATGCCGCGGGT
>NW_005195419.1:0-1225 GCF_000372725.1 Emiliania huxleyi CCMP1516
GCCTCAAAGCTCGCGACGCCCGCGTCCGAGGAGGCGCTCGACGAGGCGATCGCGGCGGCCGTGCGGGGGGCGGACGTGGGAAGGGGGGGCGGCGGCTCGTGAATTCATTGTGCTGGAGAAGAGTTGTGACCGTCCGTCGTGTGTCCTGGTAAACACACCTACCCAGATAATAAGAGCACCGTAGGGTCGGAGGAGGAGTGAGGGTGGTGGGGAGGCGGCGAAGGACGAGGCGAGGGCGGCCACGCCTTTGCAGCGTCGTAGCCTCCATGCTCCAAGCTGGCCCGCGGAGAGGGCGCCGCCACTGGAGGGGGCGGCAGGGAATGCGGTCACGGGCGCGAATCCGGCGGGCGGCGGACGAGGCATGGCCCCCCGTGGACAGCACTCACCGGACGAAGAGCGCGGACACGCCGCGGTAGTGGCCCGCCCATCCGGCGGAGCGGCTGACCAAGGCCAGCGACGCGGCGAGGGAGGAGGAGGAGGAAGGGGCAGGCTGCTGGAGCGCCTTGACGTTGAAGAAGGGGCAGGCGAGGCTGTTTGTGAGAGCACCCGTCGAGAGGCCCGCCGCAAAGGCGGTCACCGGCGTAGAGACGCCTGGGGCGCCCTCGATGGCGTCGCGAAGTGGCTCGTTTGTACAGGCTAGAGCAGACCGCTCCGCTGGGGGGGGCGACAGGGAGGACGTGGCCCTGAGTTATGTGTACGCCAACTCAGGGTGTGTGGCAGCCAGCTGGCTGTGTGTCTTGTGAGCCTGTTTGTGTCTGTGTGTCGCTCGTGCGTGCCGTCATCACCTGTCTAGCGTCCACCCATACCGCGTTGGTGTCCAGTCCGAGCCTGGCTGCAGAATCTTCACGAGACACGAGACATTCGGCGGTGGCTTCTCGCCGCCAGCAGTTGCAAATCAACCGCCTTGCGCGCAAGGCTCAACGCTCGGGCGTTGACCGCACTGCGTACACCCTCCCCACTCCCGCCTCTCATTTGTGTCACACCACGCGGAACGCATCTCGCGCATCGCTTCGGTGAAGGGGGGACGGGGGTGTGTGAACCGCGCCATCCTCGATCGCCGTGCAAAGCTCGCTTCCGAGCTCTCACGCCGCGCGTAGGGCCCTTAGGGGCCTAGAGAACACCCCCCTCTCTCTTTTCTCCCAGTAAGCTAAAAGTACTACTTACTAGACAAGAAGCCCTTCCGTGGTAGAACAAGAAGAAAAAGACAAAAAAGAAAAGCTCGCTG
>NW_005195418.1:0-12041 GCF_000372725.1 Emiliania huxleyi CCMP1516
CAAAGCGCTACCGCCAAGCTTCGCTCCCCCCCATGTGGACAAACACACGGCGAGGGCGACAGCAAAAGTCGAACGGGCGGCGCCTGAATCAAAAGACACGGCGACATCCTTGAGACGAGGGAGAGCAACCTCCTTAAAGGCAATGCCAATGGGGTCTAAGATTTGGAGCGCTCGCCGAAGAGGAGTACGACAAAATAGCGCCCGTGATTGCCTGCACGCTGCCACAGCACTGACAGACTCCATACCCGAAAGAAAGAGAGGGGAGCTTGCAGGAGAGGTGAGGGAACTACAGGTAGTGGGGAAGGCAGCTTCGATTTGCCATACAGACATGGGTGCGAAACAACGACAAGACCAAGGCACGGGCAGAGGAGCGAGAGAAGAACATAGGATGGATAAAGCGCCTGTTCACGGCATGGAGGGTGAGTCACGATGAACGTAATGAACGTAGAGCCGAACGGGAGGAAGCCGGGCGGAAGACGACTCCGAGGAGGACGAAACACCAGTGGTAATCCCGCCGTCAGCTGTCACGATATACCCGAAGGGAACCCCAGTGCCAACACCGACCGTTGTGCGTTGAGGTTCAAGTGCTCGAAACGAGAGTGAACCTGAGCAACGACATGACTTGGTTCTCGAGGTTCTCGAGGTGGATATCCTTTGGCCGCGTTGGGTGACATGACTTGGAGGCAAATGAAGAATTTAAACAAAATAAGTCTCTCTCACAGCAGACAGGCTCGACACAGGTGCGAACTGGCGCGTGCTAGTACTATCACAGGCACACCACCGGAGCCGCCTACCAGCGACTCCGTTAAGAGCGGCAATGGAGAAATGATGCATTGGCCCCAGAAATTGAATATTCTTACTGTATCTTCTGCCTTGCCTCCGACGCTAGAGACAGTCACCACGGATACATACGTCCGTGGGAGTGCCCCCCTCCCCCACCTGCCCTGCTTACACAGGATAGCATGCCCCGAGAACGGCGACATTTGGCGGGGGGAACCAGGGAAGGAGGTTCGGGTTAGTCTTTCTTTTTGTCCTCTCGGGGGAATGTTCTCTCGGCGCCCATGGCCTTCTGAGGTTTCGTACTAATGACGTCCTTCTTGGCACTTCGGGCGTCGGTGTGTGCGTATCTGTGTGTCTAATTCCCCCGGTATGCGATTATATAGGTTTCGAACAGCGACCTCCCTCTCACTCGCAGCGATTTCTTGCTGGATACCTTTCCGCAAGCGGAAGGTCGCCAGTTCGAAACCTGCTTGACCCTTATATTTTTTCTCACCTGAGCGGGCTCAATTTTGCTCTGGGTGCCTCCTACGAATTCGAACCCACGTTTTTCGGCCAGGCGGCCGGTGCGTTGGTCGTTCTCGTCATGGGATTTAGGCTGTATATGCTTTTCCTCTCGCACCCCGTCTGTTTTCCTTTCCTTTTTTTCTCTACAGCACCCTCTCTTTCCTCTCTATTTTCCCGAGAAAACTCCGTGGAAATCGTCCATTTTTCGGCTCTGAGCCGAGTCTGAGGCTGTTTTGGTCCCAAAATCAGCAAAATTGGCAAAATACCGGGTATTTTGCGGGTATACCTGGAAAACCCCGGGTATACCTGAAAATACCCAGGTATTTTGCCGGTTTCCTCGGTTTCGCCTCAGATTTTGCCCCAGACCAGCTCTCAGACTCAGTCAGTCAGGGAAACTCGCGAGTTTCCCGAGGGAAACTCGAGAGAAACAGAATGGAGCACCAAACACCCTCTGTTTTCCCTGGAAATTTCCGGAAACGCAAAGTGCTGGGGCCCCTCTGTTTTCCTTTTTGTTTGCCGGAAAAGTATATACAGGCCAACATGGGATTGCATTGGCCTCAGAAGAGTCGTCCTTGCGCGAGGAGCGCTCGATAAACTCGAGGGGCCAAATTATGATTTTTCTTGCATTTTTGCTCCCGGCTAAGGGAGCAAGCAAGCCCACTCAACCCCAAGTACTCACCGTTTTACAGTGGTGTTTTTGTCGCATCGGCTGCAGCCTCTGCTGGGGCGGAACGCGCGGGGTTTTCGGCGCGATGCCCTCGGCGAGTACACGCTACAGCACCGCCGCAAGCTCTCCTGCGCGCGCGTGACGTGTGAGACGCGTGCGCTGCGCTCAAACGTCGCGATTTGGCGATAGGCGTTCGAGCCGGCGCACAGCGGATAGGTGCGCCGCGCAGGGGGGGTCGGAGGGGTGCGAGAGGGGGCGTGGGTCGGGCGCGCACCGGCTGGCTCCGGGAGCGGCCGTCACGTCGAGGAGTGGGGCTGTCGGCGGCTCGAGCGCCGAGGCGAGCCGCTCTGCTGCGCCGCCGACAGCCCCTCTTCCGAGCCGGCGCGTGGAGGCGAGCCGCGGCCGGTGTCGCTGGTGTCGCTGGTGCGGTGGCGGCGAGGGTTCATCGGCCGACAGCGAGAGCGACCGTCATGAAAGGAGGGGGGGGGGCTGTCGGCGGCCCGTGTGGCTCTAGGCGCGCCTACGCTGCGCCGCCGCGAGCCTCACTGCCGATCCGGCGCCTGGCGGCGGGGGCGAGCCGCGAACAATCGTCGCTGGTGGTGGTGGTGCGGCGGCGGCGGCTCGCCCTTCACTCCAGCCACGGCTCCGTTCCCGCCGCCGCCCACCGTGCACCTACCACACGCTGCCGAGCAGGCACCCGGCTCAGGGTGGAGTCGGTCGGGCCGTCGGTGCCGGAGCGGCGGCAGTCCATCGTGTACGTGCACGGCGCCTTTGCGCGCCGCGTTGCTGGGCGAGGCGCGCTTGGCGGAGCGTGTGGTGCGTGGAGAGGCGTGTGTTGTGGGGCTGTCTGTCCTTTGTGCTGGCTGCAGCCACAGCCTGCAGCTTCGGTGTTTGTGTTACTTGGCACTGGTTTCTTCCTGTCTTTCTTGACGTCTAGCGGAACCACAGAAGTTCTCCCGCAGGGTTGCTCTAGGTGTGATGTGGGTCCGGGGTTGTGTTTTTGTGTGAACAACATCTCGCGCTTACCGAGCTCAACGGTAAGGTGGGCCGTCTCGCGGAAGCTGACGGTGAGCGGTGGAAGGTGGAGCTGGACGGCAGCGGCGAGGTGGTGAAGGCTCGCGAGCGCAATCTGGAGCTGACGGGCCTCGCGGAGACCGCCTCGCTCGCTGCCGCGCTCGACGACAAGCCGTATGAGTCGTACACATTGCCGCCGCTGCACCTCCCTCGCTACCACCATTATGTGCGAGCGGAGGCGAACGGACGCCGCGAGCCGACGCTCGAGGACGTGTTTCTGCTCGAGTACGAAAAGTTCGGCGACGACAGCAAGCTGTGGCCGGTGCTGGAGAAGGAGAGGGAATGGTACCTCGAGGCGCGCCTCCACGACTTCCTGCTCGCCGACGGCTACGAGCCGCCGAAGGGAGCGGAGCTCGACCGCAAGGCGCCGCTCGCAGCAAAGGCGGCGCGGCGCAAGCGGCGGGAGAGGCTCGAGAAATTCCTATGGCGGGAGCAGCTCCGCGAGCAGATGCTGGAGATGGAGGCGCAGGAGAAGGCCGACCTGCAGCGCGCGCGCAAGGCCATGAACAAGGCGGACCAGACGGCGCGCGACAAGGAGGCGCACGCGCACTTCCTGCGCATCACCGTCCACCTCGGCTCCGGCACGCACGCGCCCAACGTCGGCGGCGACATCCAGGAGGAGCTCCACGCGATCCAGCGGCGCGACGAGCGGGTGCGTCCACCCCCCGCTCTCACCTCCACCCCTCGCACCCGCACCGACCCTCCTTGCCGCGCGCGCTCAGGAGGGCCGGCCCGCCTTTTCTTTCGAGGAGAATTTTAACATCGCGCGCGACGGCCGGAAGGAGGCGGGGAAGCTCGAGCAGCTCTACGTCAAGCACTGCATGCCTGCCATCTCCCTCTGGCCGAGCGTCGCGTGGCCGACGTACTCCCACGCCTCGCGATACGACCACTGGTACACGACCAAGGAGCTCCGCACCTGCCGCCTCTGCTTTGCCCTCACCGCGCAGAGGATTGACGCCGATGTGCACGCGGTCCTCCTCTCGTCGCTGCACGCGCGGCTGCGCCTCGAGGAGACCATCCCGGAAGACAAGTGCGACGACTTCATCGACGGCCTCGTCAAGAAGGGCGAGTACGGCACCGCCGCGGACGAGGTCAACTTCGAGTCGTCCGAGCAGCGCCGCTTCATCGAGGAGAAGTTGAAGAGCGACCTCCGAGAGAGCCGCGCGGAGCGCGGCTGGCTGTGCGGCTGCACGTCGCGGCATCCGATCTGGCGCGAGCGCGGCGCCTATGGCGGCTGCCGCGACTGCTTCGACGCGCAGCTAGTCGAGATGATCGAAACGCGCGCCCTCGGCGCCGACAACCCGCGCAAGAAGGCGTGGGTCGACGCGCGCACCTACGAGTGGGACGTCCACTACTTCTACCCGATGGCCGACGAGGCGGCGCGGGAGCTGATGCAGAGCGGCACGTTCACCGAGTCGCACAAGGAGGAGCTCAGGCAGCGGCTGCGTGCCGCGCGCGCGGCGGATGCGGCGGCAGAGGCGGATGCCGAGGCGGTGGCTGAGGCGGCAGAGGAGGCGGCGAGGGAGAAGGCGCTGGCGGAGGCGGCGGGTTGGGCGGCGGCGGCGGCGGAGAGCGCGGGGCCCGACAACGCCTCGCTGCCGTCGGCAGCCGCAAGCGTGGCCGCCACGCCGGGCGCCTTTGCCTCTCGCGACATGCACATGTGCCCCGACCCCGATTGCGCGGACTGCGCGGCGGAGTTTGAGTGTATGGCGTGCGTGGGGGAGGACGAGGGCGGCGTGCTGGTGTGAGCGTGTGAGAGGGCTGGCTCTGTGACACACGCCTCTTGCTCTTCGGTCCTCGCTCTTCCCGGTCGCGCGCGGAGTCTGGATTGTCGCC
The DNA here is from genome assembly GCF_000372725.1 of Emiliania huxleyi CCMP1516. Taxonomy (NCBI): domain Eukaryota; phylum Haptophyta; order Isochrysidales; family Noelaerhabdaceae; genus Emiliania; species Emiliania huxleyi. The sequence continues at coordinate 4,862 of NW_005195418.1, forward strand.
AGTCGCGAGTGCGCGGGTACGCGTGTGCGTGCGGGTCGGCGTGTGTGTGCATGTGTGCGTGGGGACGCGTGCATTCTTAATCATTCTCTTTGCGAACTTACAATACACACTCTCTAGCTGTCGCGCTGACTGTGGACTCGCGACAGCTGTGGCTGTGTGATGAACACACGCGCTCGCACAAGGTCTACCGATGCACAGTAAATTCGCGCCACCAAGACCGCGCGGCACGTACGCGCACTTGCCGGCCTCGAGGCGCGCTCTCGTTGCGCGGCATGCCCTGTGGTGTCAGCGCTTCGCCTCGGAGCCGCTCGACTGTACGAGAGTCGGGCTCCGGCCGTCGGTACCACGGCAGCGTCGGCGTGCTCCCTTCCGGCCGCGACAGGCGCGAGGCGGGTGGCGGTGCGGCGGCTGCTGATGCTGCTGCCGCGCAGAGCTGTTCGTGCAGCCGAGAAGTGGCACACAGCTCGAAGGCGGCGTCGGCGACCGCCGCGCTGGCTCTCTCTCCTCGGCAGACGCCGCGTCGCGTCTCGGCGGCGGCAGCTATGCTTCGCCGCGAGAGTAGCGAGGCGACGCACGCGCCTCCGCTCTGCGGCAGCAGCCTCTAGCGAACGCGCCGGCAAGCGCTGGGCCGGGCGAGGGCGAGCCGAGAAACTCGTCGTCACGGCCCTGGTGTGTACTTGTTACGTGAAAACCCGCTGGGACCAACCGGACGCCAGCACACACGGCTAGATTTCATGGCGGGCCGCCTCCTCGTGTGAATCGCTTATCCGGCGCTCGAGGAAATAACACCGTTCGGGCTTCAAGTTACTTCGAAACCTGAGAGAGAGAGATTTTTCTTGCATTTTTGCTCCCGGCTAATGTGTTTGTCGTCTGTGTATCTGTGTTTCGCGCGGGCGCCTAAGTTGACCACAAATCCCGCCTAAAAAATTGAAAAAACCACCCTCGGAGTGTTCCGACGAAAAAGCTAAATGGGCAACCTAAATGGGCGGTTCGGGTCCCCGGGGGGGGGGGGGGGGGCACCCGGGGCGCCTCACTCTGAGGAGCTCCGCCCCGCCCCTGCCCCTCACTGCCCCGGGGGTGGGGCCTCACCCGCAGCCGGCGCGTCCCGGGGTGGGGTCTCGGGGTGAGCCCCGGGTGAGGCCCGCCCCCCCCCCGTCCTCGGGCTACTGTGATCTAAAGATATAAGGGCCTCGCGTTGTCCGCCGTTTATCCCCGTGACCTGCGCAATTCGTGATACCGAGGAGTCTCGAGCTTCAGCTGGTCCTACCATCATGCCGCTCTCGGAACCGCAGCGGCGCGAGCGCCGCGCCGCGCAGCGCGCTGCCGAGGCTCAGGACGCGGCTCGCGGGCAGCGCAACCGCCCGGCGCCGAGCCGGTGCTAGGCCGCCTCCGCTGCGCCTGCTTCCTTGCGCGCCGCTGGACGTCGGCCGAGAAGACCGCTTCCCTCTGGGGACCCGACTCCGCGAAGATCGCGCGCGCGTCGTGAGTGGCGGCGCGCGCGCGATCTCCGTTCCCGGCCACGCCGGTCGCAGTGGCATGGGCTCACAGGCTCAAAAGCGCTCCCGTCAACAGCGAGCGAGCGCCGCCGCTGCTCCTCCTCCCGCCGCCGCTCCGCTCACCGAGACAAACTCGGTGCCGCCGTTCTCGCCGCCGCCGCCACCGCCGCCGCCTCGCCCCTCGCCTCCGTCACCGCCGCCCTCCATCTCGCGGCGGCGTCCCTCTGATGGCGCGGGCGCCTCGCTCACCGGCGCCTCGCCGCCGCCCCCCCCCTTCTCGCGCCGCTCCGCTCGAGCGTGGCCGCCGCCTCCCCTGTCAATCCCGCCGCCTCCCCTGTCATCCCGCCGCCCGCACCACCGCCGCCACCGCCTCGCGCCTCGCCGCCGCCGCCACCGACCGCCCTCTCCCCTACGCCGCTGAGCGCGCCGCGGTGCAGGGGGCGAGCCCCCGCTGCGCAGCCTCACCGCAGTGCACTGCGCTCTCCGCGCCCCTGACGATTAGTTGGTGTTGCACAGCATGGAGCTCGGCGAGCGTTTAGCGAGCCCCTCAGCTAGTAAACACATAAGGGAGCAAGCAAGCCCACTCAACCCCAAGTACTCACCGTTTTACAGTGGTGTTTTTGTCGCATCGGCTGCAGCCTCTGCTGGGGCGGAACGCGCGGGGTTTTCGGCGCGATGCCCTCGGCGAGTACACGCTACAGCACCGCCGCAAGCTCTCCTGCGCGCGCGTGACGTGTGGGACGCGTGCGCTGCGCTCAAACGTCGCGATTTGGCGATAGGCGTTCGAGCCGGCGCACAGCGGATAGGTGCGCCGCGCAGGGGGGGTCGGAGGGGTGCGAGAGGGGGCGTGGGTCGGGCGCGCACCGGCTGGCTCCGGGATCGGCCGTCACGTCGAGGAGTGGGGCTGTCGGCGGCTCGAGCGCCGAGGCGAGCCGCTCTGCTGCGCCGCCGACAGCCCCTCTTCCGAGCCGGCGCGTGGAGGCGAGCCGCGGCCGGTGTCGCTGGTGTCGCTGATGCGGTGGCGGCGAGGGTTCATCGGCCGGCAGCGAGAGCGACCGTCATGAAAGGAGGGGGGGGGGGCTGTCGGCGGCCCGTGTGGCTCTAGGCGCGCCTACGCTGCGCCGCCGCGAGCCTCACTGCCGATCCGGCGCCTGGCGGCGGGGGCGAGCCGCGAACAATCGTCGCTGGTGGTGGTGGTGCGGCGGCGGCGGCGGCTCGCCCTTCGCTCCAGCCGCGGCTCCGTTCCCGCCGCCGCCCACCGCACCTACCACACGCCGCCGAGCAGGCACCCGGCTCAGGGTGGAGTCGGTCGGGCCGTCGGTGCCGGAGCGGCGGCAGTCCGTCGTGTACGTGCACGGCGCCTTTGCGCGCCGCGTTGCGGGGCGAGGCGCGCTTGGCGGAGCGTGTGGTGCGTGGAGAGGCGTGTGTGGTGGGGCTGTCTGTCCTTTGTGCTGGCTGCAGCCACAGCCTGCAGCTTCGGTGTTTGTGTTACTCAACTTGTGCGGCTGGCCGCATTTTGGCACTGGTTTCTTCCTGTCTTTCTTGACGTCTAGCGGAAGTCCGCAGGGTTACTCTAGGTGTGAACAACATCTCGCGCTCAAATCTCCGACTGGTCGTTGCGACATCCCCACGACGTCCCATCCCATCCCATGCGCCGCACGCCGCAAGAGGTGCGTCGCCTTCAAGGCCAGAGAGTCGCGTTGCGCGACCTCGCGAGCCGTACCGAGCTCAACGGTAAGGTGGGCCGTCTCGCGGGAGCTGACGGTGAGCGGTGGACGGTGGAGCTGGACGGCAGCGGCGAGGTGGTGAAGGCTCGCGAGCGCAATCTGGAGCTGACGGGCCTCGCGGAGACCGCCTCGCTCGCTGCCGCGCTCGACGACAAGCCGTATGAGTCGTACACATTGCCGCCGCTGCACCTCCCTCGCTACCACCATTATGTGCGAGCGGAGGCGAACGGACGCCGCGAGCCGACGCTCGAGGACGTGTTTCTGCTCGAGTACGAAAAGTTCGGCGACGACAGCAAGCTGTGGCCGGTGCTGGAGAAGGAGACGGAATGGTACCTCGAGGCGCGCCTCCACGACTTCCTGCTCGCCGACGGCTACGAGCCGCCGAAGGGAGCGGAGCTCGACCGCAAGGCGCCGCTCGCAGCAAAGGCGGCGCGGCGCAAGCGGCGGGAGAGGCTCGAGAAATTCCTATGGCGGGAGCAGCTCCGCGAGCAGATGCTGGAGATGGAGGCGCAGGAGAAGGCCGACCTGCAGCGCGCGCGCAAGGCCATGAACAAGGCGGACCAGACGGCGCGCGACAAGGAGGCGCACGCGCACTTCCTGCGCATCACCGTCCACCTCGGCTTCGCCACACACGCGCCCAACGTCGGCGGCGACATCCAGGAGGAGCTCCGCGCGATCCAGCGGCGCGACGAGCGGGTGCGCCCACCCCCGCTCTCACCTCCACCCCTCGCACCCGCACCGACCCTCCTTGCCGCGCGCGCTCAGGAGGGCCGGCCCGCCTTTTCTTTCAAGGAGAATTTTAACATCGCGCGCGACGGCCGGAAGGAGGCGGGGAAGCTCGAGCAGCTCTACATCAGGCACTGCATGCCCGCCATCTCCCTCTGGCCGAGCGTCGCGTGGCCGACGTACTCCCACGCCTCGCGCTACGACCACTGGTACACGACCAAGGAGCTCCGCACCTGCCGCCTCTGCTTCGCCCTCACCGCGCAGAAGATGGACGCCGAGGTGCACGCGGTCCTCCTCGCGTCGCTGCACGCGCGGCTGCGCCTCGAGGAGACCATCCCGGAAGACAAGTGCGACGACTTCATCGACGGCCTCGTCAAGAAGGGCGAGTACGGCACCGCCGCGGACGAGGTCAACTTCGAGTCGTCCGAGCAGCGCCGCTTCATCGAGGAGAAGTTGAAGAGCGACCTCCGAGAGAGCCGCGCGGAGCGCGGCTGGCTGTGCGGCTGCAAGATGCGCTACCCGATCTGGCGCGAGGGGGGCGCCTACGGCGGCTGCCGCGACTGCTTCGTAGCGCAGCTCGTTGAGATGATCGAAACGCGCGCGCTCGGCGCCGACGACCCGCGCAACAAGGCGTGGGTCGACGCGCGCACCTACGAGTGGGACGTCCACTACTTCTACCCGATGGCCGACGAGGCGGCGCGGGAGCTGATGCAGAGCGGCACGTTCACCGAGTCGCACAAGGAGGAGCTCAGGCAGCGGCTGCGTGCCGCGCGCGCGGCGGATGCGGCGGCAGAGGCGGAGGCCGAGGTGGTGGCTGAGGCGGCAGAGGAGGCGGCGAGGGAGAAGGCGCTGGCGGAGGCGGCGGGTTGGGCGGCGGCGGCGGCGGAGAGCGCGGGGCCCGACAACGCCTCGCTGCCGTCGGCAGCCGCAAGCGTGGCCGCCACGCCGGGCGCCTTTGCCTCTCGCGACATGTGCATGTGCCCCGACCCCGATTGCGCGGACTGCGCGGCGGAGTTTGAGTGTATGGCGTGCGTGGGGGAGGACGAGGGCGGCGTGCTGGTGTGAGCGTGTGAGAGGGCTGGCTCTGTGACACGCCTCGCTTGCTCTACCTCTTCGGTCCCGTCGCTCTTCCCGGTCGCGCGCGGAGTCTGGATTGTCGCCAGTCGCGAGTGCGCGGGTACGCGTGTGCGTGCGGGTCGGCGTGTGTGTGCATGTGTGCGTGGGGACGCGTGCATTCTTAATCATTCTCTTTGCGAACTTACAATACACACTCTCTAGCTGTCGCGCTGACTGTGGACTCGCGACAGCTGTGGCTGTGTGATGAACACACGCGCTCGCACAAGGTCTGCCGATGCACAGTAAATTCGCGCCACCAAGACCGCGCGGCACGTACGCGCACTTGCCGGCCTCGAGGCGCGCTCTCCTTGCGCGGCATGCCCTGTGGTGTCAGCGCTTCGCCTCGGAGCCGCTCGACTGTACGAGAGTCGGGCTCCGGCCCTCGGTACCACGGCAGCGTCGGCGTCCTCCCTTCCGGCCGCGACAGGCGCGAGGCGGGTGGCGGTGCGGCGGCTGCTGCTGATGCTCCTGCCGCGCAGAGCTGTCGTGCCGGCGAGAGGTGGCACACAGCTCGAAGGCGTCGGCGACCGCCGCGCTGGCTCTCTCTCCTCGGCAGACGCCGCTTCGCGTCTCGGCGGCGGCAGCTGCTTCGCCGCGAGAGTAGCGAGGCGACGCACGCGCCTCCGCTCTGCGGCAGCAGCCTCTAGCGAACGCGCCGGCAAGCGCTGGGCCGGGCGAGGGCGAGCCGAGAAACACGTTGGGACGGCCCTCGTGTGAATCGCTTATCCGGCGCTCGAGGAAATAACACCGTTCGGGTTTCAAGTTACTTCGAAACCTGTAACGGCGAAAGAAAACGGAGGAAAACGCGAGAAAAGAGAAGGGCTATTGCTCACACTCTCTCTGAGAAGAATAGGTGTGCTGCGCTGTAGCTAGCGGCGACAGGCGACGGCAAAAATGCAAGCCCCGCCCCTGGCCACTGTTATTAACCAACAAGAAATCACGACTCTTCAAATTATGCCGCGAGGAGGGCGGAGTTACGCAGAGAGGCGAGAGGAGCAGCGAGAGCAACAAACAAACACAAACAAAAAAGGCAGACGGCAGCGGCGTCTCAGAACGAGGCCGAGGAGAGCGATGAGTCAGAGGATGAAACAGCAGGAGAGAGAGAGAACGAGGACGAGAGTGGGAAGAACGAGAGGTGGCATGAAGCGACAATGAAGGTCGCTGCGAGAATTGGTGAGAAACGCCGGTGGGGTCTAACAAGACGCCGTAGCGAGCTGCCAATGGTGGCCGCTGCCTCGGGCAGTGGCCACGGTAGCCGACCCAGGGCTCCTACGCGGCTACAGCCGTGCGCGACCGCTGCCGCTGGCACCGGTCGCGAGGACTCTGGCTCGGCATGCGCGCCACCGGCCGGTGGGCCGCGCTCCGCAGGACGACGCCTAGATGCAAAAGGCATCCCGTGCACGCTTCAGCAGAGCTCGGCCGGCCGGCCGCCGCGATGGGGCGGCGAGCACCTGGAGGCCCCTCCTGGCGCTGCTGCCTCAGCTCGACCGCCGGGCGCGCCGCGAGGCGAGCAGCAGCGAGGCGAGCAGCAGCGAGGCGAGCAGGAGGGGGGCGAGCAGGAGGGGGGCGGGCAGCCGCGAGGCGACCTGCTGCGAGGCGACGTCTGCCGCCGCGCTGGCTACCCGCTTCCTCGCCAGCCCATTCTCTCTCTCGAGGAGGAGCTGTGCGAGGCGCTTGGCGTCAGTCTGGACGACGCCGACGTGGTTGTCCTCCGGGAGGCCCTTCGGCGGGGGTGCGGAACCAGAGTGAGATGCGGCGGGCGGGGCCGCGAGGCGGCGGCGAGTGGCAGAGCGTCATGCGATGCGGCGGCTGCCAGGGCTGCGCCCACCCGCGACTCAGGTCCGGGTTTGACCTGGGCGCGCAGTGTGCTTCGTCTCCCTGGGGCAACCCTTTCCCCCTTCGCGATCCCCGCGACTCGTTTGGGCGCAGGGAGTGCGTCCGCGAGTTTGCTGCGCGCCTTCGGGCCAGCCCTGCTTTTGTCGAGCGCGTCCGGCGGGAGCTCGCGGGCTTCTTTCTCGCCTGCTGTTGCTCCTCTTGCTCGGACCCCTCGAAGCGCCGACTTTGCCACGGGCACATCCTCTTCTAACTCGATGGAGGCTCTGCCGCGATTGGTGC
>NW_005195418.1:13817-16662 GCF_000372725.1 Emiliania huxleyi CCMP1516
TCTTGGATCGGGCCCGCTCCCCGCTTTTCCTGTACCTGGACTGTCCGGGTCAGGAGGGTGAGAGTATTGGGTGGGCGAGGGCAGTACATCTGGCGGGTGGGGATTGAGGGACAGCAAGAGGGCTGATTGTCGAGGCTGATTGGGGGGTCAATGGGCGCGGGCGGCGCTTCGTGGTCCTGGGCGAGCAGGGGCAGTGGTTAGGAGTCTTGGGCCTGGAGATATGAGGATTGTCGAGATGTCATGCGAGAGCGGTAGGTGGGCGAAGGTAGCGCGGCTGGAGAGTGGTGTCCGAGGGACAATGATGAGTTGTCAGTTGGGGCGCGAGACGCGCGGGACAGTGTCGAAGGCGGCCAGTGAGGTAGGGTTGGCTTTGAGCAGTGCAGCGAGTGTGTAGTCAAGCGTGGGAGCGGGGCGCGCGAGCACCGGATTTTTTTGCTGTGCGAGTCGAGTTCGTGGCCGGTGCGCGGGAGATGAGTTGTCAGTTGGGGCGCGAGACGCGCGGGACAGTGTTGGAGGCGGCCAGTGAGGTAGGGTTGGCTTTGAGCAGTGCAGCGAGTGTGTGGTCAAGCGTGGGAGCAGCGCGCGAGCACCGGGTTTTTTTGCTGTGCGAGTCGAGTTTGTGGCCGGTGCGCGGGAACCTGGCTGAAAACCCGCGCATCCGGCCGGTTGTGCGACCGAGGTCGCCGATTGTACGACCGAGGTCGCAGAGCCTTGGCGACGCGACGCGCACGTCGCCAAGGAGTTGGTAAAATGTCCGAGGTTTCACCGGGGACTGAAGGAATTTAGTGAGCCGAACTGTTTTATATAGTGTCCGTCGTCGTGCGCGCGGCGCCCGCAGAAAGCAAGTGAAAGAAAACAAAGACAGGGATGGGAGGAGGACAGGGTCATCCTCCCCACCTCGCTCCTCTCGGTCCTCGCACCTGGACCTCGAGACCTGGACCTGCGAGTGCGACCTGGCACCTCTGCTACTTTATGCTGAGGGAGGGGGTGTAGACTGTAGAGGATATAGAGTGTAGAGCGCTGTAGAGCTGTAGAGATGTAGAGCGCTCTGGAGCGCTGAAGAGCTGTAGAGCTCTACATATCCGCCGCGTGACGATGCGGGTGCGTTGGTAGAGCGATGTAGAGCGCGATTTTGCTGTAGAGTTTGTTGTAGAGGCTCTACAGCCAACCCGCCGGGAATCCAGGGCAGCACTGGCATGCCTCTTCTGGTTCTGGTTTACTCGTCCCCAGTGAGCAGTGTCCCGTCCCCTCTCGGTCTCCGCGCTACACGGTGCACAGCAATGTGAGCGTCTCCTCACTGCACGCACAGGAGCGGACGCGCTCGCCTCCCATACCTATTCTTGTATTAAGACTGGCGAGACATGTTGCGCATTCAGTCCGCGCCTGTAACAAAAGAAAACAGAGACCCACCAAAAAAACGCAAACCGCAAACCGCGAGGGATGGGAGGAGGGGACAGGGTCCCCACCTGCACGAGCAGGATTTTGGAAGGCCGCGCCTGTAGTCTAGCGCTTGGTTAATTCTTTTTTCCGGGTTGAAACCAATGCCCGTGAGTACTTGATCGTCAGAGTCATGCCGCCGCACCTGCGGGGAGGCGCGCACTCGAGCTCGAAGCTGCGGGATGCGCGGCAGCTGGTGTCCGTCTTGGTCCAGCCGCGCATGTCGCACGAAACAGCTAAGGTAGGATCGCGCCCCATCGCGCGGCCCATCTTTGCGCTCGCAGCGGAGAGAGCGTCCTTGCGCGCGGCGGCGTCTGGCGCGCAAAGGCCTGCACGTAAGTCGGGGTTCGAGCGCAGGAAGGAGGGCAAGGTGCCGCGGCACCACGGTCGGGGAGGTGGCGCGATCTCGGCGCCCGCGAAGACTGCGTGGACATGTTCCCTAGTCAGTCTTCGCGCCCTCTCCTCCGAAACCCAAGGATCGACTATCCAACTTATCCATATGTCGGCAACCCTTTTCTCGACACCCCTGCAACTGAAACCCAAACGCGTTCTGCCAACTTTGGCAACTAATTTTGCGAATTTGCTTGAATCCAACCTTTGCAACACTTCATCATTCCTGCTTCCAGCATTCCTCGTGCGCTTTGTTTTGTTTGTTCTTTGTGAATCAATCAATCTTTGTCTTCGGCTCTTTTCTCTCTTCAACTTCAGCGAAGGAGGAGGAGGAGCCATTTTTCCTTTCCTCCGTGGGGCAAGCACAGAAAAAGCTGCAACAGCACCGGTATGGCGAGATACAGCTGGCCGAGCAAGTTCGCGAGCAATACCGGATGCTATCTTGCGGCCCCGGGGGCGCCAAATCTCGGGCGACTGGTGGTGAGAATGGGGTGAGTCTGAGCATCTACGGTGACATGCGTTGCCCCTGGAACGATGCTTTGGTACAAACCTTCTCTGACTCGCTCCTCAAACGTGGGCTTGGCAAAAGCCAGAAGTTCATGGCCGGCATTTCGTTCGCTATGGATACCAAAGGCCAACGCGTGTGCCTTCTCGCCGATTCGGGCGGCGAGACAAAACTACCGCAGCATGACGCTCTCATGCAGGCCGGGAAGGACATCGAGCGCGCGCATGGCGTGAAATGCATGGTCCTGTCAGCCCAAGCTGGACTGTGCATTGATGTGTTCGAAACGTGGGAAAAGGACGGCATCAACCAGTACGATTGCTTTTGCGTCGAAATGAAGCTTGTCGCGTGGTTCCAAAGCCTGCGCAAGATCGATCGTGATTTTCGTGTCCTCTCGACGTTTGCCTGCCCGATCGGGTTCCGGGGGAAGGACATGCCGTACACACCGTCTCCTGCCATCGACGGACCTCTCGGGGTGTTTTCGCGCTGCGCTGTGGCTTGCCCCGGGTGCCAGCT
>NW_005195417.1:0-1225 GCF_000372725.1 Emiliania huxleyi CCMP1516
TTTTTCTTTTCTCTTTGTTTTTCATTATCTTTTTGAATGTCTTTATTTTTTTTTTTTTTTTGCCCTCCCTCCCTCCTTCCCTCCCTCCCTCCTTTTTTTTTTTTCCCCCCCCCCCCCCCCTTTTTTTTTTCCCTCCCTCCCTTTTTTTTTGGTCCATGTGCCTCCTTTGAGGTGCCGAGACGCTTTTTGCCCCTTTCCCCGCCCGCCCGCAGGCCAGCAGCAGGGCCAGTTGCGGTACCCGTGGGAGCAGCAGGTGAGGGGACCCGGAGGGTGCCCACGGCGGCGTGAACAGCTGGTCGTCACACACGTGGGGTTCTTTGGACAGGGGGACCCGCAGAGCGGCCAGGGGTACTACTACAACCCTCAGACGGGGCAGTTTCAGTGGGAGGTTCCGCTCTAACCGGGGTCCTGCAGCCTGGTGCTAGTAGAGAGACGGGCTAGAGTGGATGGATTGGAGTGGAATGAGTACATGAAGTGGATGTCCCGCATGCCCTATGGCTTGGCTCTAGAACCGAAGTCCCCCCCCCCCCCCCCCGGGTGGCATTGCGCTCGAGTGTCATATATCCAGTCTTGGAGAACCCTGTCCACGCCTGAGGATTCTGCACTAGCGATTCTGCCACCCAAGACAGGATTCTGTATGCGGAGGCTCGAGAGGGATTCGTGTCCGTTTCTTCTGATTCTCACTCTCCTTTTCCGGTTCTGCCTACTCGATCTGATTCTGCCCGTCCCCTTTCCACGCACTCAGCCTCCGGGCAGGATTCCTCACCCAGCTTCCGTTTCTGCCTAATCGATCTGATTCTGTCCGTCCGATTCTCGCCTTATCAGATTCTGTCGCGCGATTGCGGTTTCTGCCTCCGGATGCCGGAAAGCGATTTTGCGCTGCCCGCCGATTTCTTGGCAACCCGGCCGGACTCTCGTTTCCTGATTCCTGTTTTTGCCCCTCGAGGGGCGGTAGCCCGGCCGGCCGGCCATCTGGGCATGCTCACTCAACCAATCACGCTCATGTGTACGCGCCGTATCCTCCGCGCCACCCACTTTGCCATCGAAGTGCGCTCCGCGCTCCGCACAGTACAGTCACTTTTTTTTGAAGCAGACGGCTGCAGTCACGACATGACATCAGAGGATCTCATGGACGGAGGCATGGCGAGATTCCAGATCAGTGCGCGTCCGATCTAAATTTTGGGCAGACGTCATTCTCATTTACAGCGTGCCACATTTGCGATAT
>NW_005195416.1:0-1225 GCF_000372725.1 Emiliania huxleyi CCMP1516
AAGCAAAAAGAACAAAAAGGTACAAAAAAAGAGAAAAGGAAATGACAAAAAGAGAAAACAAAATAAAAGAAAGAGAAAGATTGAGGAGAAGGTCAATAGAGAGCCACCATAATAAAACAAAGAGACAGCAGCAGAAGTCAAGAAGGAGAAAAAAAAGATGGAGGCATATGGGGGAGAGAAGGAGGACGTTCGGGAGGTGAGGCGGGGAGGGGCTGGCTGGCGGTAGTCGCCAGCAGGCCGACGAGGGCCTGACGTCACGGGGAGTCTGGGAGGTGTCTAGGAGGTGTCTGGGAGGTGTCTAGGAGGTGTCTGGGAGGTGTCTGGGAGGTGTCTGGGAGGTGTCTGGGAGGTGTCTGGGAGGTGTCTGGGAGGTGTCTAGGAGGTGTCTGGGAGGTGTCTGGGAGGTGTCTGGGAGGTGTCTGGGAGGTGTCTGGGAGGTGTCTAGGAGGTGTCTGGGAGGTGTCTGGGAGGTGTCTGGGAGGTGTGTAGGAGGTGTCTGGGAGGTGTCTGGGAGGAGGGAGGTGTCTGGGAGGTGTCTGGGAGGTGTCTGGGAGGAGTCTGGGAGGTGTCTGGGAGGAGTCTGGGAGGTGTCTGGGAGGAGTCTGGGAGGTGTCTGGGAGGTGTCTGGGAGGTGTCTGGGAGGTGTCTGGGAGGTGTCTGGGAGGTGTCTGGGAGGTGTCTGGGAGGAGTCTGGGAGGTGTCTGGGAGGCGCCTGAGCAGGAAGCCGACGAAGTAGTGCATGTTGCCGTCGCCTGAGTGACGCGTCGTCGGACAGTGGACAGGACGCGTCGTGGCCGTGTCACGGTGCGTGTGTCCTGCAGCCGCCCGAGTCGGTTATGCGGTCCTCGACGGCGGCGCTGCCGACAATGGCGCGTACGACGTGTCTACGATGTGACTGTGACCGGGTCGTGGCTAGGAGAGGTGTCTCGCCGATGTCGTTCCCGACAAAGTCGCAAGAGTGGTCGAACCCGCGCACGTACCGGTTGGAGTCCTGGCGGGAAGAGGGCTGGCGCTAACACGCCGCGCGTGGCGAGGGGAGGGCGGCAGGGTCGCGACTGCGCGCCTGGCAGTACGAGTACGCCTCGCCGGGGTGCTCGAAGCCCTGCTCGCGCCCTGCGGTCGGGAGGCGCGGCTGCGGTGGGGAGGCGCGGAGGTGCTGCTGGCTGCTGCTGCTGCAGGGCAGAGAGGCGGACGCGTGGCGCGGAAGCTAAATCTGCATCGCTCG
>NW_005195415.1:0-1225 GCF_000372725.1 Emiliania huxleyi CCMP1516
CCCAAAATCAGCCAAATTTTAGGCCAAATCGGCAAAATGCCGGGAATTTTGCGCGGAGCACCCGTGTATACCTGGAACTTACCCTGCGACCGCCTGGGTATTTGGAGCACTTGGAGTGCAGTCATTAGCCTCACATCCAGGGCCGGGGAGCTAAGGAGCGCACCCAGCGGGCCGGATGATCGGGATCGGGTTGCGGGCAAGAGAGCCCTAGCCCCGGGGGTGCGCGTTCGCAGGGCCATAACACGGGTCTCCGAGGGATAGTACCGCGCTCCGGGTTTCCCCTAGCAGCAGAACGCACCCTCTACTCGGAGCTAGTAATGCGTATTTTGTCGATTTCCTCAATTTTGCCTCAGATTTTGCCCCAGACCAGCTCTCAGACTCAGGGAAACTCGCGAGTTTCCAGAATGGAGCACCAAACACCCTCTGTTTTCCCTGGAAATTTCCGGAAACGCAAAGTGCTGGGGACCCTCTGTTTTCCTTTTTGTTTTCCGGAAAACCTGCTCTAGCCCAAATGGGTGGACGCGGGACAGATGATGACGCACACACACATGTATGTATGTAGTAAGGTGAAGAACAGTCAGGCTCGGACTGGACACCAACGCGGTATGGGTGGACGCTAGACAGATGATGACGACACGCACGAGCGACACACAGACACAAACAGGCTCACAAGACACACAGCCAGCGGGCTGCCACACATCCTGAGTGGGCGTACACATCACTCAGGCCACGTCCCCCCTGTCGCCCCCCCCAGCACTCCAAGGTGCCAAGAGACAAACAACAGCACAACAACACAGACAGGCGACAGGGGCGAACGTGTGAGACTAGAGCAGGCTTGCTCCGCCTCTAGCAATCTCGTCGCCGGCCGCACACACACACACACGCACGAGCAATCGAGCAACACACAGACACAAACAAGCTCACAGGACACACAGCCAGCGTGGCTGCCACACACCCTGAGTTGGCGTACACATAACTCTGTCGATTGGAGAAAAAGAGAATTTAAAACTGAAAAAAAGAAAACGCGAAGCGTGTTGCGAGCACCCTTTGAGCCCGCCCTCTCTGCTGCCCCGCCCTCCCTGCCGCCGCGCCGGTTTCACCCTCCACACCCCGGGGGACGCCTCTAAAGCTGCCGCCGCCGCCTGCCACCACCTGGTCGCATGTCAAAGCGGCGCTCCTCACGCGCTGTCGAGGCTGCTGGAGCGCCCTCCAAGCAGCGCCGCGG
>NW_005195414.1:0-1225 GCF_000372725.1 Emiliania huxleyi CCMP1516
TTTCTTTCTTTCTTTCTTTCTTCTTTTAGCAGACAGGCTCGACACTGGTGCGAACTGGCGCGTGCTAGCACTATCACAGGCACACTGGCAAAAGAAATCGCGCGACCCGCCTCGGCATGCTGCCCGAAAAAGAGAAATTAGTCACGCTCGGCTGGCGCAAGGAGAAGGCCTACTGCTCAAAAGACAAAACTGTGGGAGAGAAGGCCTACATATTATGACTGCACCCATGGGCATGGACCTGGTGCATGAGGGCTGCGGGACGAGACATATCACGGTCGGTGGCGCCGATAATGTTGAAGACCGACGACCGCGCAGCCGTCTAGTCGACGGCCACACACACACACATAGTGTCCTTACCACTGAGCCTGGCTGTTCTTCACCTTTCTACATACATACATACCACTCGGGGACTGCATCTGCGCAGTTTCGTACCGCTGCGGCGCGGTTTTGCAAAAACCGTTCTGCAGCGACGCGGTTTTGCCCTTCACCTGCAGCCGTAGATCAATATAGTCAAGGTGGCCCACAGGGCCGCGGGACAGGACACTTGTTTGTAAGTTTTGGCAGTCTATTTCTGTCAGTACTTTGGATACAGCTTGTGAGTGGTCACTGAAGACCTTCACATAGTGGGGGAAATGGTAAATTTTGAAAGTCGCACTACAAGCCCGGCAAGCTCAGCACTGACTGTGGACACTATGGGGAGTCTATAGCTATGCCCCTTACATCCAGGGACCGACCACACGAGGGCCCACACCCGTCTCAAGACAGACAAATTTCGGTCACCGGCGCGCGCGCGGCGCCTCCTCCTCCTCCTCCTCTTCAATGAGCGGCGTGCGGGGCGGGCCGGTGGCGCCCAGCTCGCGGGGATCGAGCCGCCACCCATATGAGACGGGCCTGTTCCACTTCTCGGGAAGAAAGGCGATCCATCTCTCCCCCGCCGGCTCGTCGTACTCGGGGTCGGCGTCCCAAGCCCAGAGCAGCATGCCGGCCGGGAGGATCTTGCGTGCGCGCGGGCTCCTCTTGTCGGTGAGGCCGTCCGCGACGCGCTTCACCCTGCCGGCGGCCCAGATCTTGACCGTCCTACCTTCCTCCTTGTATGGCCAGCACACCTCGAGCCACTTGCCCACGAGTCGCGTGTCGAAGGGGGGGGCTTCGCGGTCCTGCCGCACCTCGACGCTGTCCGAGATGCCCGCCGCCTCGCGCCGCTCCCGCGCGGCCTTCGCCTTCG
>NW_005195413.1:0-1225 GCF_000372725.1 Emiliania huxleyi CCMP1516
CAAAGGCGGTCAAGCTCGCGTGAGAGGTTTGCCCGGTTTGGGGCACCGTCGATTGGGCGGTTGGCAAAACCCCACCCGGCCCCTCCCGAGTATTGGTCTACCGGGCAGTACATAACGGTATGTGTGGTATTGAGTCGGCGCGCGAGAGATTCACGCGCGCAGCTGCAGGGGCCACATGTTTTTTTCGTGTGAGTTAATTTACCCGTGCTGGCGAATCAGGAAAGTGGAAAGGCGGCCGGAGGGGGAGCGGTCGGGCTGGGGCGTGGGGGTGGGGGGAGCGCGGAGATCAGATGCCACTCTCGAAAAACAACATTGTGGTCGCAGGTGTCGGGACTGCGACTCGTGGCGCGAGGAAGGAGAAAGAAGTTCGTTCAAGAGGGGGTCGTCGCTCCTGTGGGCTCGAGAGCTGTGTGTATATTGGTTGAGTGAGTTTGTTGCTTTGTTCCCGCCATGATGCATGACGCATGAGCGCGTCGATCCGAGCGGCCCACAACACCGTTGATGCTCTTTTTTGTGTCTCGCGCCTTGCGGGGGGGGAGCGGAAAGGAGGAACCTCTTCCCAAGAGCACCACTCTTGGAGCACCTTTTTGATAGATAGAAAGAAAGCGAACGACTGGGCTTGTCTCCGGCGGCCCGCTTAAAGGGCTCCTTGCCTAGGTATAATGTTCTGAAGGGTAGCGCCGAGCTATGTTCGTCGCGTTCGGTCTCGTTGCACGTGCTCTCTTTGTGATGTTGTCTTGGCGTTGTCCTGCCTCGTCACTGAGGGAGGTAACCTCGATGTGTCGTCTTATTGTGGACCACATCCTGGTCAGCGTGTCGTCGTTTGGTCTCTGCGCCCCCGCCGTGTCCAGAAGTCCGCCCAGGTGTCGATTGCTGTTAGCATCGCTCGCATACCGGCCTCCCCTCTCTTTTGCCGCTCGTTCGATGCGGTCGCGCGCACACACCGGTAGATAGCTACAACCGCTTAGTTAGTTAGTTAGGAAGGTGAAGAACAGCCAGGCTCGGACTGACCGGTGACAGACCGTGTCCGAGGAGGCCACCGCGCACCGGCCAAAAGCGCATGTCTTGAAGGTCCGATACTGGAAGCCCATATGGGCACCTTTACACTCCCCCGCAGTATCGCACCTCTTGAGCGACACTACGTTTCCGCAGCTGGGGATTCTCCGGTCTTTGTACCCGTGCTGGCCGGATTCCTCCTCTGAACAACTCAAGTTCGATCGGCCCC
>NW_005195412.1:0-1225 GCF_000372725.1 Emiliania huxleyi CCMP1516
ACGCTGGCCGCCCCCGAGTACAGGGAGTCCACCGACCGAGAGCACCGTGCTGCGAGCCTGTCGCTGTCCCTTGTAAGGTAGGAGCACAGGGGAGAACTGTCTGATCCTCCCACTGGGCGAAGGCTCTAGCGCCACACTCCTCTCCTTAATTAAAATCCCTAAGCTCGCAAGGGCGGAGGCGGAGGTTGAGCGCCTCCGGGAGGAGCTCAAGATGTGTACCGGGAGAGGGAGCGAGCACAAGCCCAGGGGCAGCTCTCCCTCAACCCCAACCTCAAGACCAAGATGACCAAGATGGCCAAGACCACCACCACCGCCACCTCGGCGGCGGCGGCGCGCGGCGCGCGCGCGCCGCCCCGGGGACGATGGGGACCCCGCCGCAAGCCCCGTGCACCATACCCTCCCAGCGGGCGAGTCAACCAGCCCCGCGCGGCCGAGCAATCAGCGCCTCCAAGCGCGGCCGCGTGCACCGCCGGTAGGAAGACCGGGGCGCCGCTCCACGGCGCGGCGGCCCCCGGTGGCGACCAGGTGGCGACGGTCGGACCGGGCTCGAGCGCTCGCTCGACGCCGACCGTACCGACCGACCGAGCCCGCCCTCCTCGCGGCATATTTTGGCCTGAGGGAGGGTGTAGAGGATGTAGAGTGTAGAGCGCTGTAGAGCTGTAGAGATGGAGAGCGCTGTAGAGCTGTAGAGCTCTACATCCGCCGCGGGACGAGGCGGGTGCGTTGTAGAGCGATGTAGAGGCGCTCTACAACGTGAAATCTCTACAACAAACTCTACATCCGCATCAGCGGCGAACGAGGCACGGTCGCTCTCCGACATGAGGCGCGTTGCATTTGCCAGTGCTGCCCTGGCCTTCTGCCTGCCCGCCCAATGGGTGGCAGGTGCCTCTGCTGCTGTGGTATGCCTCACGGCTGCGACTGGCCGGCGCCTCGGCGCGTCAGCTCGGCTTGGCGTAGCGATAGTGGCCAGCGCATCAACTCGCCTGGACTCAACGCTCAGCCAGGAGCTCCCGCACGCGCTGGCGCGAGTCATGGCGCATGCAACGCGTCTGAATGCTCGCCTCGCCTTGCGCACATGCGACCGTCCTCGCAGCCGACAGTCCACCGCCTGCTAAAGAAGCACAGCGACGAATGCGGCACCGGCGACGCATGGCAGGCTGGTCATGACGCAGTTATAGGGTGTTGTGTGCCGTCAGAGTGACTCTCTGGTGTCAGGGATAGTCAG
>NW_005195411.1:0-1224 GCF_000372725.1 Emiliania huxleyi CCMP1516
AGACGAGAGCACGAGCTGGAGGCGGAGAACAAGAAGCGCGGATTGACGATGTGGGCGTCGCGCGCCGACTTTGGCAAGCTGCTAGTGCAGATCGACGACCTCCTCGGACAAGCGCAAAACGCGGAGGAGGTCGACGCGCTTTTCGACGCGTCGGCCGTCGGTGGGAAGGTGGACCGCTCCTCTCATTCCTCGCGCACGCCGCATGCGCCTAGTCTCCGACTCTGCTCCAAATCTACCAATCTCAGGTGGACCTCAAGGACTTTCTCGCGCGGCCGAGCACACTCGACTGGTTCCTGGAGCCACAGTCGCGGCGCGCCAAGCTTAGCCGGCTGAAGAACAACGATGGTGATGATCTCCCTCAGCGCGTAGCACCTCCAGTTGTACTCGATCTCGACCTGGACTGAAGGATTGTGGGCCTCGGCCCCAGCCATAGGCTGCACAGCCCGTCCTGATAGGGTCCGGGGCGCAGGGGGGAGAATGGAGCACGGTAGCTTGCCGGGGTGCGTGTGCCGGTGTGCGACACTGCTTGCCGGGATGCGTGGCGACTCACGGCGAGCGCTGGAGCGCATGCTACAGCATAACGTGATAGCTCCCCACAACCACACGCTAGTAGACCATCATCCCCGATCCGTCCTTCCGTGGCCGCAGCCGCCCCAAATTCAAAACACCGGGCGCGCGGGGGGGGGGCGCCCCCCGCACGCGCGCGGCGCTTGTGCTCGTTGCTGTTGCTGCTTGCTCTCGACAGACGAGGGACAGACGACGAAAAAGGCACACGCGGGCAGGGGCTGTTTGATGCTGTTGTGTGGACGATCTCTGGGCGAGCGTTGAGCTCGAGGTCGAGCGCTCGACGCGGCGACGTCGCGGGGCGACGGTGACCGGTGTGTCTCTCGTGTCTCGACACTCGAGAGGACGAGACTCTCGAGTCTTTTAATGTTAATTAAGGCTCTCTCCACCACTAAGAATAACCCTGTGTCCCAATTGAAAAGAACGCCCCCGTCCCCGGTTCTAATAACAAAATGGGTTGAGAAAAAATGTAAAACGGAAAAAGGCGTAAAAAAACTTGATTCCTCCCCGTTTTACCTCCATCCCCGGGCAAGGGAGACGGGTTCTAACAAGCCTGGCCCTTCCTCTACGCTATGGCACGCCGAGGTATCTGGTCTCCCAAAATTTTTTTGTGCCCCCGCGCAATAGGGGGGGGTAATTAATACAGCCCCCCCCCCCCCC
>NW_005195410.1:0-1224 GCF_000372725.1 Emiliania huxleyi CCMP1516
AGGCATCTCTAGCAGCGTCGTTACGCATGCGCCCTCCCCTCCTGGGCGCATACGCCTCACGTCTCGACAGAGCGTAAGCTCTTGGCGTGTGACGAGACGAGTTCTTCGCCATTGCAGCGAGCAGCACACCACTCGCCGCAGCAGCCGGATGCATCGCACTCGCACGCGAGAAAAATTATTTTTTGCTTAGTACATCAGGCATCGCTCAGCTATTTGGTGGGTCCGCCGAAACGCCTCCCCGCCCTCCCCCCGCGCCCCGCAGCCTCCTCCGCACACACACACACACCCCGCCGCCGCACGCCTCGTCTCCCATGGACCCAGACCCGAGCCGCCCTCCCCGCCGCGGCTGCTCGTCGCCGGCGCTTGCGCAAACGAACAGCAATCACACCACCCTGCACGGTCGTCTGCGTTCCTCCCGTCCGTAGATACAGCAAAATGGCGCCTACCACGACCGAGACCATGATCATCGTGCGCGCCCGGCCCCCGATCCTCCTCCGCTGCACCTGGATAGCACGTCGCCACCGCTCGCCGCCGCCTCGCCTCGCTTCTTGACCGCCGCCATCGACGCCCGACCCCCGATTGCATCGCCGGCCAAGCCCCTTGCCGTCCTCACCGCCGCTTCCCTCGCCCCCGCTCCCCCGCCCCCGCCCCCGCGATCCCCCTTTGATCCTTTGCCATAGGAGATGCCCCCCCCACCCGCACCCATTCCGTTCACCCCCCCCCCCCCGCGCGCGCGCCCGCAGGAGATCGTCGACGAGTCCCTCGAGGCCGCCGGCATCAGCCTCCCCTACATCAAGAAGCAGCTGGGTGACAAGTACCCCGAGGACTTCGGCGAGATGAACCCGAAAACGGCAAAGAAGGCGCGTCGCCACGCGTCGCCCCTTGTATTAGCACCGAGGTTTGGGGACATGCGCCTGTGTGTGTTGTGTCGAACAGGTGGTGAAAGCCGTGAAGTCCGCGGAGGCCAAGTCGCTGATCAAGAAGGCGGCGCGCGGCGAGAAATGGCGCACGATCCAAACCATTCCCAAGGGCGCGAAGAAGCAGCCGGCGGCCAAGTCGGACGCCAAGCCGCAAAAGAAGAAGGTGAAGCCGGCGGCCAAGGAGCCCGAGCCGGTCGTCGCGGACGAGTCCTCGGACCCCGACGAGGAGGAGTGAACGATGCGCTCGACGCCGAGTCCCAATCCGTTTGACCGTCTCATGGCTCAGACTCTTCGCGAGCCCGGA
>NW_005195409.1:0-14881 GCF_000372725.1 Emiliania huxleyi CCMP1516
CGCGCCGCCATCTGAGAGACCGTCTGAGAGCGACGCGCCGCCTCGCCCCGCGATTGGAAGAGGTCGTCAGGCATCTGCTTCACACCTGACCTCGCCGAGGCGCACGCGGCGCGTCGTGCACGGGGAAAGGGAGGGGGGGGGGGGCGACCCTCGGCCGGACGAGGAGATCCGGGACGGTCCGACGCTTCGTGCCGCCTACGGCTTCGACCTGTGCGGTTTGTCACGGCTGCAAGCGAGTTTGTAGTGATCTCGTGTCGCTCGTGTGTGAGGACACCGTATATGTGGAGTCTTGTTGTTACACTTACAGTGGTAGGAGGATGGAGTTGAGAGAGCGATCATTCGATCCCGCAAAACGACACACACGACAAAACGTGTGTGCGGGCGGGAACGCCAACGCATAACAGTTAAGACGGGCACGCTGCGGCGCGCAATCTAATGATAAAGGGCCAGCACCCATAGAACCTCGACGGCCGTCGCTGTCTGCAGCCTGTAAGCTGAGAGGCTCAGCTCAAGACAAGAAGCCGAGGTCGCCACCAACAATCTTGGCCTTCTTGACGAGGGCCCCGCGCATCTCGCGCGCCACGCCGTAGGTTTCGCAAAACTCGGTGATCGCCTGCGCGTGGTACGTGATGAGCTTGCCGCGCACTTTGTTGAGCAGCTTCTCGCCTAGCACGACCTTGCCGGCTAGTACCACCGGCGTGAAGGGGCCGTCGGGCGCCATGTTGCCCATCATGGCCGGGGCGGGAGACCGGCAGGCGGCCACGCTCGCTCGGCACCCGACAGAGAGCGCGCTGCTCGCCGCGCACAGCAGCAGGACAACCAGCGAGCGGATCATCCACAGGACACCGAGAGCAGCGAAGGCGTGGGAATCCGAAAAAAAGTAATTTGCTCGCGACGCCGGTGCCGGCGGCATGAAAACTGCACAACCGACTCGCCACCCCCAGCGCGTGAGGACTCGCATATGGTGACTCGGAAATGCTCCCTCACACAGCAGACAGGCTCGACACAGGTGCGGACTGGCGCGTGCTAGCACTATCGCGGGCAAACCACGCCCGGCTTTTTCTTCATACTTGTGTGGGTATTGATGCCACGCGCACGCGACGTCATCGACAGCACGCACAGGTGCCGACATCCACCCTCGTCGTTCGTCGACAGGACCGTACCGCGTACCTCGGCAGGAGCTCATTGCTGCAAGATAAGAAATCAACCGCAAACTCATTTAATTCTCACTCATACACTCACTCACTACTTGGTCTTCAAAAATCTCTCTCTCACACTAAAAACTCATTCAACACACACACACACACACACACACACACACACACACACACACACACACACACACAGAGAGAGAGAGAGAGAGAGAGAGAGAGAGAGAGAGAGAGAGAGAGAGAGAGAGAGAGAGAGGAGAGGGGGGGGAGAGAGAGGGAGAGAGACGAGGGACTGAGCCAGCCCACGGCGCCGGTGTTTTACCGCTAATTCCCGTTCCGCCCGTCCGTCGGCCTCGAAGCCAGGCGAGAGCAAAGGCGATGGCGGGCTGCGGCCGCCTGAGGCTCCTCGGTGTGCTGCTGCTGCTACCCCTCGCCGCTGCCTTCACATGGCCATGGCAGAGTTCGCCCGATGATCGGGTGCGTTGCACTCGCGCTTGGACCGCGATGGGCGCCTAGGGTGGGCGACGGCTAGCGCACCACACACCTCTCCTTAAAATCCCTGTGTGGTGGCGGCGTGCCGTCCTCCCATCCCTCCCTTGGGTTGTCTGTTTTCTTTCTTTCTTTTCTTTGAAAGAGAGAAAGCGGATACGGGAAGAACCCAACCCACGCTCTCACATGACAAGCGATCCCACGACAGCGATCGATTGCCACGATCCCACGACAGCGATCGATTGCCACAATAAAAGAAAGAAATGCTCGCTCCGGCGGATACAGTGGGTTGCGGGCATTAAGAAAACGTAGCATTAAGAAACCACGCCGAGCGATTTCCGCAAAAATCTAAGAAACCACGGCGAGCCGCAGGCGCGGCCCCGAGAAAAGGCCGGACACGAATGCGAATGGGGAGCCCCAGCTCAAAATTTCTCTTCGCCTGCGGCGCGCGCACTTGTCACTTTCCAAGTCTGCGGTGTGTTCTGAGTGGAGTAGATGGAGGCGCGTGTGTGCGTCTTCCCGTCATCCAGAGAGCCGACTCGGCGGCAGACTCTGGCATCGCCCTCGCGGACCGCAGCTTACCTCTTACCTAAAAATCCTTCGGGCCGGCTCTCTCTGGCTTGAGTGCCGGCCGGAGCTAAGAAACCACGGCATGGGGTGGATGAGGGCTGTGGAAAGGCTTAGAAACGGCGGCGTGCCGCCAAATATTGTTTTCTTAATGCCCGCAACCCACTGTACACAACAGCGTCCCGAGCATTGGCACCTCCAGCGCCCTGCTGTGCACGCCAGCTTTTCTGCGCCAAGTGATACGATGATCAAGCAAAGGATGTGCTCATGGTGGCACGTCCCGCTGCTTCTGGTCATCCTGCTTCTCTCCCTGGTGCCCAACATGCACCGTCCGCTGTGGCGTTCGCGTGCTCCGGCTTTGCTCGGTGGCTCGCCTGACGGTGGCTCGCCTGACGGCTTGCCTTGCACTCTTGCGCTCACTGTTGCGGTTGTCCCGCTCGGCCGCATTCGGAGAGCGGCGCTGCAGCAACTGCTGTCCGATGCTGACCCCGATCTGGTCGCCGCGCCGGACGGTGACGATCGGGTGGGCAACCTCTCGTCTGCGGTGCACGCAGCTCTTCCGCACCACGGACGGCTGCTCGTTGGCAGTGGAGCGGCCGGCGTGCCGTCTCTGTGGGCGCGCCGCTCGCTGTTCGTCGAGGCTCCCTCGGCCCGAGAGCCGGCCGCGGGCCTCGCCCGCATCGCCTCGAGTGGAGCCTGCAAGGCGCGGGCTGCCATCGGCGCTGGGAGAAGCAACGACCTCCCGCGGTTTGCGGCTGCGGCGGCGGGGCCGCTCGTCGTCGGGCTCTCCATCTCCGCCGACGAGACGCCCACCGGGTGGCGCGAGATGTGTCGCCGCTATCACCTTCAGGACAGTCTCGAGGCGCTTGGCGCTCCGGCGGAGGCAACCAGCCCAGCAGACTCCAGCTGGCCACCGCCCCACCAGTCGGCGAGTGTCGTTCTGGGGGGCGGGGCGGTCGCTCTCGGCACGACGGTGTGTCGGCGCTGGCTTGGCAAGCAGGCGGAGCCGCCGGGGGCGCACTGGCCGCTGCTCGTCGCCGTGCGGCTCGAAGGAGTTGCGGCGCCGGCGGTGATGATGCCGTCGCCAACGCCAACGCCGCAGCCCGCTTCCGCCGGCGGCGGCGGAGGCAGCGGTGGAAGTGGCGCGGTGCCTGGTGCCACGCCCACTTGCGACGGTTGCTCCCACCAGGGCCGCTGCTACGACGCCGAGCGGTTCCCGCAGTTTGACTCGGCGAGCTGTGAACAGCTTGGCGGCGGGTGGAAGGGTGCAGCGGAGCGTCGGGCGGGTGGCGGTGCAGGCCCCGGTGCGGAGGGTGTGGGGGGTGCAGAGGGTGTGGGAGGAGGAGGCAGCGCCCAGGAGCGCCCGCCGGTGCGACGCAGGCTGGCGTGGCACGGCGCGGGCAGCTACGCGCTCACCTCTCTGAGCCTCAACGCTTGGGGAGGGAACCAGCTCTCCCGCCGGAGAGGCTCGCTGCGAGATGCGTCGGGAGTCAGGGGGCGGGCTGCCGGCTCTGCTCACCCACGTGATGCGCCACCACAGGCTCGCTGGTCGCGACGCTAAAGACGTACGACGCCGACATCGTGTGCGTGCAGGAGTCGGTGGGGCTCGCGCACCTTCTGGGGGAGGCACTGCCGACGCACACGCGGATCCTCTCCGCCGCAAAGCCGCCGCCGGCGAGGAGCAAGCCCGCGGCTGCCAAGCCTCCGGCGGGCGCCGCGCCAAAGCTGCGCTTGCGCGAGACAGACTCGACGGTCCTGTTCCGCACGTCGGCTTTCGCGCTGCTGGGCGAGGGCGAGGCGCCGCTCGGGAGCGGGCGCACCCTCGCGTGGGCTCGCCTTGCGCCGCACGCCGTCGGGCCGGGTGACCCGCCCACCCTCCTCGTCGGGAGCCTGCACTCCTCCTCTCGGACCTGCAAGTATGCGCGCTGAGCGGCGCTTTCTTCTCACGGCTTCCACACCTCCGAGTAGGCACCTCCTGCACCCGGACGAGCCGGTCGAGTACGAGTCCGGGCGCAGCCCCCGGGTCGGGCAGACGCGCGCTCTGCTGCGCGTCGTGAGAGAGCTCGGCGGCGGGCGCGCAGAGCCCGTCCTGCTGATGGGCGACTTCAACGACCCGCACTTGCCCCGCTGGCACTTGCGCGCGGCCGGGTGCGCCCCGCGCCTCTGCAGCCTCCGCCACGTCGCCGCCTCCACCCCCCTCACCGCCGCCGCCATCCCCGCCGCCGCCCTCGCCGCCCCGGTCAGGTACGTCGACGCCTTCACCGCGCTCGGCGTCACGCCCGAGCCAACCTTCCCCGCTCACCCGCTCGCCACGTGGGACCTCATGTACCCGCACGTCGTGCTCGACTTCGCAATGGCGCGTCGCCGCACAACCCGCGCACCGTGCACTCCCACGCAGCTACACCGCGCTCTCACGGCGGCCCCGGTCGCGCGTCGCAGGCGCGCCGCATGCGGCCGCTCGCGGCGCAGGTGCTGCGGGCGGCGCCGGGAGGGGAGCCGCCGTCGGACCACTGGCCTCTCATCGCGGCGTGGGCACCGCTCGCGCCGGACGCGACGCCGCCGCCGCTGATGGCGAGCTACGACCCCGCCACGCTGCTGCTGCCGCCCGCTTACCGCAGCTGCGGCGGCGCGCGCTACGACGACGAGCGGCGCAGCGGCAAGCCCAGGTGGCGGGTCGCCGCCTCGAGCGCGGTGCGCGGGCACGACTACGGCTGCCCCGAGGGCCTTGACCTCGCCGCACTCTCCAATGCGAGCTCCAAGGCGCAGCGCAAGGAGGCGGCGGCGGTGTGCCGGGTCTGTGCGGCGGCCGCCGTCGCCATTTGCGAGGCGCATGGCGAGCGCTGCGCCGGCTTCGAGCTCAACGGCGCGCAGCTGGTCGCCACCCTCAAGGGCGCGCCTTGCTTGCGACAGGTCGACACCGGCAACACGGTGGTCGTCAAAGTCGGCGCCAAGAATGACGCGTGCAGCGCGCCGCAGGCGGGAAAGCCGCTTACGGCAAAGGCGGCGCCCGGGAGGTCGCGCGGCACAGGCTGGGTGGTGCCAGCGGTGGCGGAAGCGGCTTTAAACGGCAGCACAAGCAGCACACCACAATCTGATTCTTATTATTACTCTTCTTATTCTTAGCACGGTACGTCGAGTTTGCATGGATAGCCGTGATGATTGCGCGCGGACGGACGAGAGAGTCCCAGAGGGAGATATCGTAAAGCCATCCCCCCCAGAGATAACGCAGAGGTCACAGCGCACATTCGCTCGGCCTCCGGGGGCGCGCGCGATATGCGCGGCGCGCACCTATAGTGAGAGCTGTGTGCGCTGTGTGGCGCGGCTTCTGCATAGTTGTTGGTTTCACATCTGCACGCGAGACACAACGGCCGCAGCCAAGCATGCGGCCGAGTCAACTAGCAGCACCGTCTCGAGCTTGAGGAGACAAGGCCCAGCTTTAGTGGCGCCGGCGGCGAGCAGGGCGGGGTTTATGTCAGTGCAGGCAACTATGACAGTGGGTGTCGCCTCGCAGGACGTTGGGCTCTGTGTCAGCTGCGCCACTAGAGAGCACACAGAGGCTGAAGCCGCAGCGATGTTGCCCTCTTTCACGCTCGTGATCAGCGCTGAAACGGAAGGTTGTTGCTGCTCCGTGACAGCTGAGTTGAATGCCTGATTCAGCCCGGCCTGGTATATACCGCTGCGCACCGTTCCGGGTGTGGCCCAGAGCACCACATCCCTCTCCCCGGCTGGCAGAGAGGCCAAAGTTGCCTCAACGATACCGACCCAATCGACTCCTGGCGGCCTATTTGGCCCTTTCGCCGACACATATGCGTGAGCTGAGTTGCACGGCATGCAAATTACATCCAAGCAGGTTTCCGTGGACAGCAAGCGCTGAAACCCAGCAGCGATTGCGGCGCGCATTGAGTCATCATAGTCAGAGCCCTCACCGTACACACGAAAAGGAGTCGGCCAGGAGAGGATGTGCATGGGAGGGAAGTCGTCATCCTGCTGGCAGCCTAGCTGTTCTTGACACGCAGTCACCAGGAGATCAATAAACGGCGCTGTGCTGCGAGGGCCCATCCCCGCCAAGACCCCAATGCCAGTCATGATTCGGTTCGCGGAGCGCTTCAGTGATTTCGCGCGAGGACAACGCGTTTCGGCGGCGAGAAAGATTCCGTTAAGGTTCGACACTTGGGCTGGCAGTATTCTTTTGTACCCGGGTATGCAGCTCTTACGTACATTCCCGGAGGAGGACTGCTTTCGTCTAGGCTCGGCCTTTTCTTTTCCAAGGAAAGGTGTGTGAATCCCCCCATCCCCAGGGCCTCAAGGGCTCGCACCTCAACCTCTCATAGACCAGCGCACAGCGCCATACGACGTATTTTCTTTCAAGAACAAGGCTGTGAAACCCGGCGCGCCGGTATTTGATTGAACTTCTGCATTCAAGTGCGCTCAACGTCCGGACCGATGTGGTGCCTACCGTGCGTCGGTGCGAGTTTGGGCCCTCCACTGCCAATGCCAATGCCGCCGGTGCCGACGCCCATGCCGCCAATCCCTACGCCCGTGCCACCACAGCCACCGCCCTCGCCGACTCTGCCGCCGCCGCCGGCTCCGCCACTCCCAGCACCTCTGCCTCCGAACCCAGACCCCTCGCCACCGCCCTCGCCGAAGCCACTGCCGCCGGCATTCACTCCGCCTACCGACTCAGCATCTCTGCCTCCGACGCCGGACCCCTCGCCGCCACCACAGCCACCGCCCTTGCCGACTCTGCCGCCGCCGCAGGCTCCGCCACTCCCAGCACCTCTGCCTCCGAACCCAGACCCCTCGCCACCGCCCTCGCCGAAGCCACTGCCGCCGGCATTCACTCCGCCTACCGACTCAGCGCCTCTGCCTCCGACGCCGGACCCCTCGCCGCCACCACAGCCACCGCCGCCGGCTCCGCCACTCCCAGCACCTCTGCCTCCGAACCCAGACCCCTCGCCACCGCCCTCGCCGAAGCCACTGCCGCCGGCATTCACTCCGCCTACCGACTTAGCATCTCTGCCTCCGACGCCGGACCCCTCGCCGCCACCACAGCCACCGCCGCCGGCTCCGCCACTCCCAGCACCTCTGCCTCCGAACCCAGACCCCTCGCCACCGCCCTCGCCGAAGCCACTGCCGCCGGCATTCACTCCGCCTACCGACTCAGCATCTCTGCCTCCGACGCCGGACCCCTCGCCGCCACCACAGCCACCGCCGCCGGCTCCGCCACTCCCAGCACCTCTGCCTCCGAACCCAGACCCCTCGCCACCGCCCTCGCCGAAGCCACTGCCGCCGGCATTCGCTCCGCCTACCGACTCAGCGCCTCTGCCTCCGACGCCGGACCCCTCGCCGCCACCACAGCCACCGCCCTCGCCGACTCTGCCGCCGCCGCCGGCTCCGCCACTCCCGGCACCTCTGCCTCCGAACCCAGACCCCTCGCCGCCGCGTTCGCTGCTTCGATCTGACCATGTTCGTGCCTGCTCCTTCTCACTCAAGATTGGCAGCGCCAACCGTCGCCAGCGCGCTCTGGAGGCCATCGATCACGACCTGGTTGGGCTCGCCATCGTATCGTCCCTCGCCAGCGCTGGCACGATCATCACACTCCAGCAGATGGTATTGGAGGACCTAGGCGATTACCGTTTGGAGGTGACCATCCTACCGGCCGCCGGTGGGGCAACTGCCGAAGAAATCACTGCCGCTGCTGTTGACACCAGCTTCCTAGATCGCATGCGAGATATACTCGGCGTGTCGGTTGAGTTCAGTGCTCCGCCCGCCGTCGTTGTCCTGAAAGCTGAGACGGACGACAACAGTGGTGGTAATCACAGTGTGGTTTGGGCCGTTGTCGGAGTCGCCTGCGTCCTCGCGGCTCTCAGCCTGCTCACCACGTTCTTCGCATGGAAAAGGAACGCCTTTGGCACCTGGCGCCTGCGACGAGTCTCACGCCCTGTGGAGGGTACAACGCTGGGTGGCAAGACAGATTTCTCCTCCCGAATTGACGTCCCACTGCCGATAGACGTAGCCGACCTCGAGAGCGCAACCATCGCCGACATCGTAAGGCGCCTATCCGGCGTCGGCCTTGAGACGCCGGTCGGTTCGCCCGTGAGGCGCGCCAAACGCGCCCCGAGACCCGATGGTGATGGCTCAGTAACGTTGAGCCCGCGAGCTTTGCCGTGGAGCTCCCCGCTCCGGCAGCGGCAGAGTCGACTTTCGCCTAGGGTGGCAGAGCAAGCAATCCGCATCACCGACAGTCCGGAATCTGGCGCGCACTGCGGATGAGCGATGCACGTGTGACTGACGCCACGGCACATGTGATGCTCGTGGCGGCGAGCATGGGACTCCCCCACTCCCCGAACGGAGAGGCGGGAGGGGTACACCACTATGATTGGGCGGCTCCGGAACGCTGCTCTGCCGCTCTGGCTGTGTGAGCTGTGAGCCGGAGAGCAGTGTGCATGCTGCCATATGAGGTGTGTGGTCAACTCTCTGTTGGGGTGGGGCGTCGGAGAACGGCGACCAGCTCAAGAGGCGCGGCACTGCGCTCGCGGCTCTGGCGGCGGCGCGGGAGACCGCCATCGCCACCGGCACAGCGTCAGCCTGTGGCACAGGCCGGACAGCGCCAGCGGGGGTGGACCGGGGCGCGGGGGGCGGAGGTTTAGAGGAAAGTTTTCCTACTTAATCCTACTCTAAGGAGGGGGGAGCTGGGGAGCGTTGGAGGGCTTTGGTGTCCTAGAGGGCCGTTTTGTGTTCGGTGTACACGTTGAGGGTGAAAACATATGGATATGCTCGTAACCAGATGCACTATAATGAAGTCTAAAATGTCCCTCATGCTCATCCGTCATCGCACACACAAGGATCAAGGTGAGTAATGTGTGCAGCACATCGGAGCCGGACGCGCTCTCAACAACTGCACCGCACTGGAGACAGGCAGGGGAGGGAGACAACACGAAGCTCTGCGACGGCCACCGGGCCACTCCCGGACTCGGACTGCATAAAACGCGCGCCTCAAGGCTCTGCCTTGGGCGTCTCGAGGCGCGCCACCGCCCGCTCCACCAACGCCATAAGCGGCGCCCTCTCGGCACCGCTCAGCGTCTCGACTCGCTTGCCGTGCCGAAAGACGCAAAAGGTGGGCATCGTGGTGATGCGCAGCTCGGTGGCGCACTCCTCCATCTCGTCGACGTCCAGCCGCGCGAAGAGCAAGTGCGAGTGCCGCGCGCACAGCGCGGCAAAGACGGGCGCCACCGCGCGGCAGGGGGCGCACCTACAGCGAGGGAATCCTGGTGTGAGGGCGGCGACTCCCGCGGAGAGGGCGTTGGCTTTGGTGAGGGCGCACACCATGCCGCGTCAAACTTGACCACGGCCGGCGTCTCCATCGACGCCTGCAGCATCATCCGCCAGTCCTCCTCGTTGCGCAGAGCCACGACTTGGTGGTGAGCCGCCGACGGCGCGGCGGCGGGGGCGGCGAGGGCGGCGGCGGCGGCGGGAGCGGCGGCGGCACTGGCAGCGGTCGCGGCTAATGTGGCCTCGGCCGCGGCGGTTCGCAGCACCACCATCTTGCCCTCCACCTCCACGTCCTCCAGCCGGCGCAGCTTGCGCCGAAATACTCTCCGACACTCCTCCTCCCGCCCTGGCAGCTGTGCCGCCTCGGCCGTGCCCGCCGCCGCGTGCGCCGCGAGCACGGCGCCACGCAGCCGCTTGAGACGCATCGCGCCGCCCGCACTGCCGAGCGCCTCTCGGATGGCTCGCCTCCAGCCAAACGCCGCTGCGGAAGCGGTGGAGGCGGCGGCGGCGGCGGTGGCGGCGGCGGCGGTGGCGGTGGCGGCAGCGGTGCCATCGCTGGCGGTGGCGAGGCGTCGACACAGCTCGGCACGGATCGGCTCCGGAGGGAAGACGGCAACTCCCTCACCAACCGAGCTGCCAGACGTGCCGTCCCGCAGCGCCCGCGTGCAGGTGTCAGCCACGGCCCACTCGCAGGGAGCGGCGCCGTGCCAAAGGTCCTTGATCTCTGGGAAAACGCTGGCGTCGAGTAACTCGCACCAGCTCGGGCTTGGGCTGGACATGCTTCGCCCGCGCGTCTGAGCCTGGTCTGAGCGCACAAACGAAGACAAGGCAGGCGGAGCAATTTCTTCTTCTCCGACCTGCACCGATCCACCCATACCGCGTTGGTGTCCAGTCCGAGCCTGGCTGTTCATCACCTTACTACCTACCTACCGATTGCAGAGCCCAGAGAGCGAGCGCGCTTCCGCAGCGATAACTGATTCATCTCATCATCGAGGCGGTGAGCGCAACGGATTCTTCTTTTGGCGTCCCCCTCGCGGTGCTGTTTCCGGGGAACAAGCGGAGCATCGAGTGCTTCCTCACCCACCTCAGCCGCACCTGACGCCGTGACGGCGAAGCCCAACTCACATCGGTTCGCGCGTGCGCCCGGTGGTATCTTTTTACCCTCTGCGCTGCTCCATCTTACGTCATCTTGCGTGTATTCTATTGTGTTGAGAAACGTGGGCACTCGCGCCCACCGTGAAGAAGAAGAGAGAGAAAATCTCTCCCACCGTGCAGTCTCCCCTCCATACACCATAGTCTCGAGCCTCGGGCTCGGCGAGACTAAGATCTAAGTTTGTTGCGTAGCCAGGGCCGCCAGGCTCGAGTGTTTCTCTTTGGAACTTTGGAGGTTTGGTCTTTGCTGCGTTAGAAGTGCCAGTGCGCGCCAGTCCCGTGCCCAGCGTTGTGCGAGGTCGAGCTTTGTATGCACTTGGAGCATTTGGAGTGCAGTCAGTAGCCTCCTGAGGGAGGGTGTAGAGGATGTAGAGTGTAGAGCGCTGTAGAGCTGTAGAGATGTAGAGCGCTGGAGAGCGCTGTAGAGCTGTAGAGCTCTACATCCGCCGCGGGACGAGGCGCCTGCGTTGTAGAGCGATGTAGAGGCGCTCTACAACGTGAAATCTCTACAACAAACTCTACATCATAAGCGGCGAACGAGGCACGGTCGCTCTCCGACATGAGGCGCGTTGCACTTGCCAGTGCGGCCCTGGCCTTCTGTCTACCCGCCCAATGGGTGGCAGGTGCCTCTGCTGCTATGGCATGCCTCACGGCTGCGACTGGCCGGCGCCTCGGCGCGTCAGCTCGGCTCGGCGTAGCGATCGTGGCCAGCGCAACTCGCCTGGACTCAACGCTCAGCCAGGAGCTCCCGCACGCGCTGGCGCGAGTCATGGCGCATACAACGCGTCTGAATGCTCGCCTCGCCTCGCGCAAATGCGACCGTCCTCGCAGCCGACAGTCCACCGCCTGCTAAAGAAGCACAGCGACGAATGCGGCACCGGCGACACATGGCAGGCTGGTCATGACGCAGTTATAGGGTGTTGTGTGCCGTCAGAGGGACTCTCTGTGTGTCAGGGATAGTCAGGGCTGTCCATCAGAGCTTCACTAAGCTCGGAGACACCCCATTAGCGCGGCTCGACCTCTTTGAGTCACTGCCTTCCCGGCGGTTTGGCTGTAGAGCCTCTACAACAAACTCTACAACAAAATCGCGCTCTACATCGCTCTACAACGCAGGCGCCTCGTCACGCGGCGGATGTAGAGCTCTACAGCTCTACAGCGCTCCAGAGCGCTCTACATCTCTACAGCTCTACAGCGCTCTACACTCTACATCCTCTACACCCTCCCTCAGGTAGCCTCACATGCATATGCTACCAGGTCACAGTATGGGGCATATGCCCACCAGGTCACAGATCAGTATCGAGTATGCGTCTAGAAATTCACGGAAAATTCTCTTTGCGAGAGCGCTCTCTCTTGCGGTGAACCTTCTTTTCTAGACGGCTAGGATTGAGAGCAGCCTCGCTCTCAATCCTAGAAGTCGAAGGATTGTGAGCAGCACTCCTCGCAATCGTAGCATCTCTGTGCGATTGTGAGGCCTACGCTCGCAATCCTACATCTTCTAGGAATCGTAGGATTGCGAGCAGGTCCCCTCGCAATCGGTGGGATCACTGTTTGGATTGTGAGGAGACCATCCCAGCGCGCTCACAAGCGCTCGCGGCTGGAGCGATTGGGAGCGCCCCCTGTGCGCCTGCCAGCAATCCTTGGATCTTTGGTACGATTGTGAGCGCAGTCGCTCATAGTCCTACATACAAGATGTAGACTTTTTTTTCCCTTCGCGGCAACGCGATGGCGGCAAGCTCTTTGCGCGCCCACCCTCGTCACGCAGAAGACCAACGGGCGTCGGACCGCGGTGAGACCGCGCCGCCCTCCGCGCCCGCCCGCGCCCGCAGCGTGAACACATACGCGCGTCCCTCGCCGCACGGAAACATACGCGCCAGCCGCGCACACAGCCTCACATGCAGCGCAGACCGCATGCCCGCGCCCTGGGCCGCCGACGACCCGGTCGGGCGGGCTGAGCGGCCGCCGCACACCGCCAGGCAGGCGCACAACCACCCGCAGCGCGCCGCAGCCCGCCGCGCAGCCCTGCCAGCCAAGCCTGCGCCTCCCAGCTGCACAAACAGGCGCACAACAGAATACAGCACACAGCACACACCAGTGGCGCGCGCGCAGCACACGCAGACGCGCGCGCGACCGCAACACGCACACGTACACAGCACGCGCGCGTCGCACGCCAGCGCAGCGCCACACACAGAGCACACTTCCCACCAGCAGCAGCAGCCCGCCACAATCCACATCTCACACACGCGCGCACACACTCCCCCCTACCGGCGCACGCATTGGGCGTCGCCGAGAGCTCCCAAAGCTGACTTGTGTGGCTGCTTGCGCTGCCTGCTCATGAGCAGGCAGCACAAGCAGCCACACAACCCAAAAGCTCACTTGTATGGCTGCTTGTGCTGCCTGCTTGGCAGCACAAGCAGCCACACAACATCCCGCTTCATCTCGCCTCCTAGTCTCGCCTCATCTCGCCTCATCTCGCCTCACCTCGCTTCATCTCGCCTCACCTCGCTTCATCTCGCCTCACCTCGCCTCATCTCGCCTCACCTCGCCTCATCTCGCCTCACCTCGCCTCATCTCGCCTCACACCTCGCCTCACCTCGCCTCACCTCGCCTCATCTCGCCTCACCTCGCCTCATCTCGCCTCATCTCGCCTCATCTCTCGCCTCATCTCGCCTCACCTCGCCTCATCTCGCCTCATCTCGCCCCATTTTTTCTTTTTCTAGGCCACTCCCGACTCTCGCTCCATCCCGCTTCATCTCGCCTAATCTCCCCTAATCTCGCCTCATCTCGCCTCATCTCGCCTCATCTCGCCTCACCTCGCCTCATCTCGCCTTTCACCTCGCCTCATCTCGCCCCCCACCTCGCCTCACCTCGCCTCATCTCGCCTCATCTCGCCCCATTTTTTTCTTTTCTAGACCACTCCGAACCCGACCCGCCCAAGACCGACCCGAGACCCGAGTTCGACCCGAGTTCGACCCGAGATCGACCCGAGATCGACCCGAGATCGACCCGAGATCGACCCGAGATCGACCCGAGATCGGCACGAGCGATTAACCCAACAATGCCCCAAAGCCCCCTCTCTGGGGGACCCCCCCTCACCCCGAGTGTCCGTGTCCTTCGCGAGTCACCGATGGGGAGCGGGGGGGGGTGCGAGATGCACAGGGGAGGCAGGGGAGGGGGGGGTCCACTCTGAAGACTGCCGACCGCGGAGGGGTTTTGTCCCACAGGGTTTTACCCTCCGCGTGAGGATCGGCGCGGCGAGGGGGTAGGTTCGAATTCGCCGCGCAACATTTCACCCCCACAGGACCCCGCCCACCCCCCCTCATGGTCCCACCTAGTACCCCAATGAGCCTTCGCACCCCCTCCTTGCGCAGTGTCCCCCACTATGTGTCGCCGTTATCGGGGCATGCTATCCTGTGTAGTCAGGGCAAGTGGGGGCGAGGCGCACTCCCATCTCTCCTGTGTACGGATGGTGACTGTCCCTAGTCTCGGAGGGGGGCTTGAAGCTAAGAATATTTTATTCCTACATACAAGATGTAGGATTGGGAGCGCTACTGCTCGCAATCGGAGGCATGTTGCTAGGATTGTGAGCTAAGCTGCTCGCAACCCTAGACTTTCCTCGGATTGCGAGCGCGCTGGTAGTAGTCGTACGTAGGCGTCAGTCACCAGTCACCTTGGTTGGGAGCGGAGCTGCTCTTAGTCCTAGAAGATGTAGGATTGCGAGCGCCGAGCGTAGAGGCGCTCACAATCGCACAGAGATGCTACGATTGCGAGGAGTGCTGCTCACAAACCTTCGACTTCTAGGATTGAGAGCGAGGCTGCTCTCAATCCTAGCCGTCTAGAGAAAAGAAGGTCACCCTCGCTTGCGTTCGCCAGAGCCGGCGCGTCCGCGTGCGTTGCAACCACAGCCCGACTAGCAAATGCTGCTGCTGCTCGCCCTAACGTCTTCTGTCACTCGCCGTGCCATCATTGCAGCGCCAGTCAGCGCCGCTGCGGCAGGGCAAGTCAGCGGCAGCGCTTCGGCAACGCAGCAGTCCTCTGCCGCACCACCGCCGGCGGCGCTTCTCCGCTCGGTCTCCGAGGCGGCCCGTGCGGGAACTCTCGGCCCGATGGCCATGTGGCCCGACCCTGTGCTCCGGCATGTTGCGGCGCCAGTGGACGACTTTGGGCCCGTGGAGCAGTTTTCGCAGATGCTGGTTGACGGCATGGAGTCCACCGCGATTGCCGCCACCCAGTACCACGTGAATGCTCAGATC
>NW_005195408.1:0-1224 GCF_000372725.1 Emiliania huxleyi CCMP1516
TTCTACGGTTAAACCAAGAGCGTCGGCGCCGACAAGAGAGACTTATAAGCGGTAGAAAATCAAGACACAGAGCTCACACAGAATCACAGCGGGAGGAAAGCGGCGAGTCGCAATTCCTGGGGTCCTTGTGGCGGGCCACCCTGTCCAGAGAGGCATGGATGCCAATCTGGGGTCTCTCGACCGAGTCTATGAAGCCCTGGCCGCCTCCCGGTGGTGGCAGAGGTTATGGAACCAAGCGACGGAGATGGTGCGGGGGTACGGGTGTTCCAGGGGGTCACGACACGCACCGACCCTTCACGAACCGAAAGGCTGCACCCGGGGAAGGCACAGTAATCCGGGCACGTGTTGGGCGCCCCATTCCGTTTAGGGCTAGGTCGGCTCAGGGCCCCGTCCACTTCCCTCCCGCCTGGCGCGTGATGATGAGGAGATGCCACCCAGGCCAGCCAGGACAGGGGCGGGGGGCGAGGGCGGAGGGCGGGATGGGCGCCAAGCGGGAGGGAGCGGACGGGGTGGGGCGCACAGATGGGGGATGGCGAAGGCGGAGGGGCCGGAAGGGGGGAGGGCGGCGGGAGGACGGAGGTCGGCATGGGCGGGCGGTGGGTGGTTCGGTAGGGCGGGGGGGAGGGCGGGGGGTGGAGGAGGAGGGCGGTGGGGGCGAGGGGCGGCGAAGGAGAGGGTGGCGCCAAAGGGGTTGGCGAGGTGGAGGGCTGGGGCGGCATGGGAGAGGTGGAGGGCGGCGGAGGGGTGGGCGAGGTGGGGGGCGGCGGTGGCGTGGCGGCGTGGCGGCGGTGTGGGGGAGGTGGAGGGAGGCGGCGGCGCGGGCGAGGTGGGGGGCGGCGGCGGCGTGAGCGGTGGCGGCGGCGGTGTGGGGGAGGTGGAGGGAGGCGGAGGCGCGGGCGAGGTGGAGGGCGGCGGCGGCGTGAGCGGTGGCGGCGGCGGTGGGGAGAAGGTGGAGGCTGGCGGCGGCGTGGGCGAAGTGGGGGGCGGCGGCGGCGTAAGCGGCGGCGGCGGCGGTGTGGTAGAGGCGGAGGGCGGCGGAGGGGTGGGCGAGGTGGAGGGCGGCGGCGGCGTTAGCGGCGGCGGGGGCGGTGTGGGGGAGGTGGAGGGAGGCGGCGGCGTGGGCGAGGTGGGGGGCGGCGGCGGCGTGGCGGCGTGGCGGCGGTGTGGGGGAGGTGGAGGGAGGCTGAGGCGCGGGCGAGGTGGAGGGCGGCGGCGGCGTGAGCA
>NW_005195407.1:0-1224 GCF_000372725.1 Emiliania huxleyi CCMP1516
GGAAAGCCCTGCATTCCAGAAAGCGGCATCGCGAAAAACCGGCCATCACCAGAAATGCGATTGGCAAGGGGAGTGATACGCCGGGCTCTACTTCGAAGCTAGCGGACGAGGGTTTAAAGCAGGCGGCGTCAGGCGGCGTCGGGGACGTAAGGCGCCGGCCATGGCGAAAGCCACGGAGGCGGCCGTAAAAGGCGAAGTCGAGAGGGGCGGACGCGAGCGAGAAAGCGAAGACGGCGGGGGAGAGGGTTAAGCCGACTGAGGCGGTGGCGACGGCGAAAGCGAAGGAGGTGGCGGAGACGCCGAGGTGGAAGGAGGTGGCGGCGACGGTGATGCAGAGGGAGGCGGCTGCGACGGCGAGGTGGAGGGAGGCGGCGGCGACGGCGAGGCGGAGGGAGGCGGCGGCGACGGCGAGGTGGAGGGAGGCGGCGGCGACGGCGAGGCGGAGGGAGGCGGCGGCGACGGCGAGGCGGAGAAAGGCGGCGGTGAGGGCGAGGCGGAAGGAGGTGGCGGCGACGGCAAGGCCGAGGGAGGCGGCGGCGACGGCGAGGCGGAGGAAGGCGGCGGTGAGGGCGAGGCGGAAGGAGGTGGCGGCGACGGCGAGGCCGAGGGAGGCGGCGGCGAGGGCGAAAGCGAGGGAGGTGGCGGAGAGGGCGAAGCCGACGGCAGCGGCGGCGAGGGGGAAAGCGACGGCGGTGGAGGAGAGGGCGAGATCGAGGGAGGCAGTGGCGAAGGCGACGCGGACGGTGGCTGGAGGCGACGGCGGCAGCGACGGCGGAGGCGGCGACGGCGAGGCGGAGGGAGGCGGCGGCGACGGCGATGTGGACGGCGGCGGCGGCGGCGGCGGCGGCGACGGCGGGGCAGACGGTGGCGGCGGCGACGGTGGCAGCGGCGGAGAGCCTGGTGGGGCCAGCTGGCCAGGAGAAAGAGGCGGCGAAGAGGGCGGTGGGGAGGGCGGCGGCGGCGAGGGCGAGGGAGGTGGTGGGGAAGGGGGCGGAGGCGAAGGTGGCGGGGGCGATGGAGGCGGCGGCGCCGGTGGCGGCGGGGAGGGCGGCGGAGGCGAGGGGGAAAGCGAGGGAGGTGGCGGAGAGGGCGAGGTGGAAGGAGGTGGCGGCGACGGTGATGCGGAGGGAGGCGGCGGCGACGGCGAGGCGGAGAAAGGCGGCGGTGAGGGCGAGGCGGAAGGAGGTGGCGGCGACGGCGAGGCCGAGGGAGGCGGCGGCGATC
>NW_005195406.1:0-1224 GCF_000372725.1 Emiliania huxleyi CCMP1516
GAGCCCCGGGGAAAAATCCGGGGGCGGACTTTTTGGGGGGTTTTATTTTAGAACAAAACCCCCCCCCCCCCCCCCCCGGGGCCTTGTGACAGACCCAGCCTCCCGCCGACGGGCCCCCCCCCCCCCCCCCACCCACCCCACCCCCTCGCCCCACCGCCGGCCGCCTTACTGCTAGCTACGCTCCAGGAGACTGCAGACACCGACACGCACACTAGATACGCGCGGATGACCGCCGTCTTACACGCCAGCATCGGCCGGTGCTCGTCTAGAAGAGCGCGGCGGCGAAGTTGGCAATCGCCTGGCGAGCGGCGGGCGCGGCATCCGTGCCGGTCGCCGCACCTGCACCAGCAGGCGCTGCGCTGGCCTTCCCGCGCGGGCGGCTCCGATGGCCGCCGCGCCGGCCGCCCCGCGGGCTACCGCACCGGCGAGGTCCTCCATTGGCATCGCCGTGCCGGCGGGTGCCCCTCCGGTGGGTGCCCCCGCTCCGGTGGTCGCCTCGCCGGTGGTCGCCTCGGAGCGGGTTGGCCGGCGCTGCGCCAGCGGCAATCTCCGTTGCTTCGAGATCTTGCCGCATTCTGAGCGACGGCTATGACCTATGTTGATCGCGTGCTCCTACCTCATGGCGCTGCGAGCTCCGGCGGCAGCAGTAGAGGCCGACCGGGACCATACCCCCCCACCCCTGTCAGGGCTAGTCTTGGGCGGTCAGGACCATACCCCCCCACCCTTTGGGCCGCGATGCTACCATACCATACCCCGCAAAAAGTTGGAACCCCGTGTAGAGCGACAACCCAATAAAAAAGTCTTTCCTCGGCGTCCCATCTCCTCTGGTCTGTCTGTGTGGTGGCGGCGTGCCGTCCTCCCATCCCTCCCTTGGGTTGTCTGTTTTCTTTCTTTCTTTCTGGTCTGTCTGTTTTCTTTCTTTCTTTCCAAGATTGGCATGAGGTAAATAAATCGCCCCCCCCCCCCCCTCCCTCCTGCCTCGCCCCCGTGCAGATAAGCCTCTCTCAGGATCACAGACACCCCTCTCATCAGGATCACAGCACCGGCGGGGGTGCGCCTCAGGATCAAGCACCCACGGCAGGGTCTGTGGGGATCAGTCAGCAGACCTTGAGGGGGCGCGCTGAGTGAGGATCATAGGCGCCTGAGAGCGGTGCTGTCAAGATCACAGGGCTGCAAAGTGGTGGCACTCGAGATCAGAGCGCCAAAATAGGTGAGCTTAAATGG
>NW_005195405.1:0-1224 GCF_000372725.1 Emiliania huxleyi CCMP1516
ACAGTTTTTGACGGGTCCCGAAGTCCGGTTTAGCATATGGCAGGGTATCGATATGCCGTTCTCGCGTATACCAGGGTACTGATTTGTTCTAGAAACTTCCAGAAATATACCGTATTCTCCGCACACCTCCCCTTTCCGGGCACCAGAGTGCTCGGCTTCCTCTAGATATCTACCCCATATCTCCCCGCATCTCCCCACATTTCCTCATTGGCGGCGATCAAGGTGCTCGGCTTGCTCTAGAGATCTCCCCATCTCTCCCCGCATCTCCCCACATCTCCCCATTCGCGGCGACCAAGGTGCTCGGCTTGCTCTACGACGCGAACGAGGCGGCGCTGGCGGCGGGCTGGCGGCGCGGAGGGCGCGGCGGCGGCGGCGGAGGTGGGGGCGGCGGAGGTGGGGGCGGCGGAGGTGGGGGCGGCAGCTCGCTCGACTACGCTTCGTTTTACAACGACGCGGTCAACTTGGAGGCCTCGAGACAGAGGAGGACCCGCGCCGCCACCCGTGAGCAAGCGCCTCTCTTCACAGCCGCCACGCCGCGGACAGGTGAACCTCAAGGAGGATTACCGCCGTTGGCGGTCAGCGCGGCGCGAGTTTTCGTTTTGCCGGCATTCGTACGTCCTCGACCCGGCCTCCAAGAGCACGGTGGGGAGAGATGGGGAGAGATGGGGAGAGGTGGGGAGAGGTGGGGAGAGGTGGGGAGAGGTGGGGAGAGGTGGGGAGGTGTGGGGAGATGTGGGGAGGTGTGGGGAGGTGTGGGGAGGTGTGGGGAGATATGGTGAGGTGTGGGGAGATGTGGGGAGATACGGCCTCCAAGAGCACGGCGCTAACGTACGACGCGACGGCGCCAAGAAATACGGCGGCCCGCAGCCGGTGTTTCTTTTTCTAGGTGCTCATGTACGACGCGACGGCGCAGATGACGCACGAGTTTGAGGGCGCCATCCTGCGCTCGCTGTTTGTGGGTGGCACGTTGTCCGCTCCCTCGCCAGGCCGCGAGGTGTGAACGGCGTCTCTTCACACGGCCCCGCCGCTGTGAGCAGGCGCCACGTCGCCGTACCTGATCCTCAAGGTGTGGTACCATATCTCGCCATATCTCGCCATATCTCCCCCATACCTCGCCATATCTCGCCATATCTCCCCCATACCTCGCCATATCTCCCCCATATCTCCCCCATATCTCGCCATATCTCCCCCATATCCCCCCCATATCTCGCCATATCTCCCCCA
>NW_005195404.1:0-1224 GCF_000372725.1 Emiliania huxleyi CCMP1516
ACAATATACTCACTGACACTCCACCTCCCAGAGCTCATCCCGGTACGCCACGGCCATCCTTGGCCTCAGGAGGGCCCCCGGCCGCGGCGCGGTGCAGCGGCGTCACAAATCCGACCACAGAGCACCGGGACGCGGTCGGGCGATCTAAGGCCCAACTAGGCGTATGCATTGCCCATCCAGGGCTATCACCTGGACCCATCAACAGGCGCCTGGGGCGCCGTGGTCACGAGGTGTTGTTCACCCCTGGGCAAGCATTCATGCAGCACAGTACTGAGTAGAAGTGAAGTACCCGAGTGCTCCTTGATCCAATCACGACCCCTTGGGGCAGACCTCGCTGAGCAGGAACCCGTTCAGCCGCCCCAGCTCATCGAGCTTCCCCATAATCTGGTTTCCGCCGCCCCCTGCCGCGCGCAGCGCCCTGAGCGCGGCGTCCTCGTCGTCCGCCTCGGGATGAAACCCTTTCTTGAGCGCGTCGTCGAGTCTCGGGTGCATGGGCCTCATCCCTTCCACGACGTGCGCGTAGATGTCGGGCACCCTTTCCGCCGTCTCCGTGTAACCGACGCAAAGGAAGAACTTGGGATCGATCACCAGGAGCTGAGCGTTCAAGAGCGCGCCCTGCGTCGTCATCGTGTGCCCCTCGACGTAGCTGCGATGGGGGCCCGGGGGGGGGGGGGGGGGTGAGCCCGCAACAGCGAGCGAGCGAGAGAGGAGAGACGCACGGCTTCAGGAAGCGACGCGACAGCGAGCTGATCATCGATGCGGGCGCTCTGTGCATGACCACGATGCGAAGATCGACCTCCTTGACCTCCTTTTTCCCGACGGCACGACGGCCAGGTCGGATCTCGAGGGCCTCGTCGCGCTGCGGAAGCAGCTGCCGGAGCTCACCAAAGGACTGGCGCCACCGACAGTGGAGCAGCTCAGGTGCCTGCGTCTCTCTCTCTCTCTCTCTCTCTCTCTCTCTCTCTCTCTCTCTCTCTCTCTCTCTCTCTCTCTCTCTCTCTCTCTCTCTCTCTTCCTCCTCCTTTCTTTCCTCTCTCCTCTCTCCTCTCTCCTCTCTCCTCCCTCTCACCGCCCCTCGCCACGCCTCTCAGGGCCGCGGCACCCGCAGCGCCGATCGACCCTACGCGCGTGGCGAGGGCACTTGCGGACTTGGCCGGCGACGAGCGCAAGCAGCGCGAGCTGCTGCAGGAGGCGAAGAACGCGCTCCGCTCTACGCCCAAGGGG
>NW_005195403.1:0-1224 GCF_000372725.1 Emiliania huxleyi CCMP1516
GTGTGCTCCGCCGTTGTTCGCTCCTCTCTACCCCCCTCCCGCTCGCACAGCCCTCCCCCCGCCTCCCTCGCCTCGCAGGTGCAGGGCAACGACCCGATCAACGACATCAAGCTGCTGTTCAACACCATCGGCTCCGTCATCAAGGGCAACGCAATCGCAAAGCCCGACCGCACCTTCTCCAACCCCGTCGAGTCGCTCAAGCGCTTGTGAGCGCGCGGGGCGGGGACGCTCAGCGGCACGAGCGCACGCGCGCTCTGCGGCTGAGCTGCAGCAGCTGAGCGGCCGCGGTGCGCGGCCGCGACCATACACTCACGATGATGCCGGCAGCCGGATGGGAGGCGGCGCCGAGCGCGCGGCCGGCGCCACTCCGGCGAACACCGTACTACATGCGCACTAGCACGATTGCGATATTGTCCATGTAACCGTGGCACCCGTAGAGAGTCATTAGCACTCACGTAGAGCGCCACGCGCATGTGGCTCTTATTCCGTCGGGGTGTGCCGCCTGTCTTGTCGAATGAGTTTTGGGAGTATTTCGAGTATCGAGAGTATATCTGTGAGCAGAAAAGGAAAGAAAGAAAAAGGCACCGGAAAGAAAGAAGACCCTTAGGATTTTGGAAGGATGTAAAAGAATTTAAACAAAACAACCTCTCCGCAGCACACGCAGGCTCGAGGCACAGGTGCGAACTGGCGCGTGCTATGTAAAAGAAAGAAAGAAAGAAACGACAAGCCAAGGGTCAAGGGAGGGATGGGAGAACGGCACGCCGCCACCACACAGGGATTTTAAGGAGAGGTGTGTGATGCGCTAGCCGTCGCCCACCCTAGGGAGTCTGGAGCAGGCGGACATCGCTGCTTCCAGGGAGGGGGGCGCGCTTCTGCTCACGCCCCACCCCCCCCCTAGCATATGGTGAAGCCTCTGGGGGGGTCGGGACACCCCCCCTAGCATGTGGTGAAGCCTGGGGGGGGGTCGGACCCCCCCCCCCAGCATGTGGTGGGCACCCCCCAGCCGTTCGTGGGCTAGGAATAGCCGCCAGAGAGCCGATTTTGCCCCCAAAGTTGTGAAATCGTGGCTGAAAGTCCAATATCTTGGAGAACCTGACCAGTCTCAAGGCTCATGTAGCTCCAAAGGATGATTTTCCCCTCGAAAATGCTGCGAAAAGAGGGGTAAAATCAAGGGCCCGGAGGGTCTGACCACGAGTCTCTGGGGGGGTCCTCGGCCATGACCCC
>NW_005195402.1:0-1224 GCF_000372725.1 Emiliania huxleyi CCMP1516
GCCAAGGCGCAGGAGGTGCCGCCAACGCCAACTGCCGCCGCGCGCACGCTCTACGTCATCGAGAAGCGCCAACGCACCGGCGGCGGCGGCGGCGGCGGGAGCGCGGTGCTGCGGCTGTACTACGTTCTCGACGGCGTGGTGTACGAGGCGCCCACTCTGAACTCGGTGCTGCGCTCTCGCCTGCTTCGCCTGTCCTGGCTGCTGGAGTCTGCCTTCGATTCGGTCCGGGGTGTGACCGCGCCGCAGAGGGCGGGCGGCGATGCGGGGCCGAAAGGGGGCGGCGCCACTGCGATGGATGTCGGAAGCTGACGGACCACCACCCCACGCCTCCCGTGTTTCCTTTTGGTTTTCGCCATCGAGTCAATTTTCGAAGGAACAAAGGAAATTTAGGAAAGCTGTCTCGGAAGAGGCGTGGACCCGTCGCCAGACGACGCAGCTCGCAGGGCAGAAGACGGTGAGGCGGAGCAGACGCGCAGGGCGAGACGAGGGAGGGAGCAGGACTTTGCGGAGATCAGCAGGAGGATGTACGAAGAGATTAGGAGCAGCAGGGACCCGAGGGACCATGTGGAAGACGGCTAGTGCTAGTCCCCCATCGGGAGGACGACCCCGGCTAGTCGCCGACCACACCCACAAAGAACCCTGCACAAAGATCGCAAGGGCGGGGACCTGTTCCTTTTTACCCATCTCA
The DNA here is from genome assembly GCF_000372725.1 of Emiliania huxleyi CCMP1516. NCBI lineage: Eukaryota > Haptophyta > Isochrysidales > Noelaerhabdaceae > Emiliania > Emiliania huxleyi. The sequence goes on from NW_005195402.1 coordinate 689, forward strand.
CAGTAGAGAGGTGTCCGTTTTTATTTATTTATTTAGACGGGTCGACCCACAACAAATCACGTGTTCGGAATCCCCCAAAACAATTCAATTCCGTCTCGAGCGGAGAGGTTTCGGGATTTCGCTCCGAACGAGAATCGTCAAAATCAGGCAATCAAGAGACCGGTAGCCACCAGCATGTAGGTGCGTCTTTCCCCATCCCGTGCTATCGCGCCCCCCGCGCCCGAACTATGCACGGGCCCGGCTCGCCCGAAGTTGGGGATCCACCCGGCACACCCCCCGACCCCCGACCCCACCTGCCGGCTTACCTGCCGTCAGTTCACGCGGGATCGCCCTCAACTGTCAGCAACTGAAATCCACCAGCTTCAGCTGTCTCTTTCAGCCTCGCCCCTCACAGCTGACCTTCTGGTCGGACGCGGGTTCTTAACCCCTAAACGGCGTTCCTTGGCATATGCTCTGAGGTCACAGTATGGGTTCGGTACCTGTTCACAGCAGTGTGAAGGTAGGGGATGGAAAAAAGAAACCGCGGAGTGCCAGTA
>NW_005195401.1:0-13777 GCF_000372725.1 Emiliania huxleyi CCMP1516
ATAGGACTATGAGCGGCGGCGCTGACAATCGTACCCAAGATCCAAGGATTGCTAGCAGGCGCACAGAGGACACTCCCAATCGCTCCAGCCGCGAGCGCTTGTGAGTGAGCGCGCCGGGAGGGTCTCATCACAATCCAAACAGTGATCGCACCGATTGCGAGGGGACCCGCTCGCAATCCTAGAAGTCGTAGGACTGGTGGGCGGTGTCGCTCGCAATCGGCGAAAGTTCTAGGATTGCGAGCGCTACTGCTCGCAATCGGAGGCATGATGCTCGGATTGTGAGCAAAGCTGCTCGCAATCCTAGACTTTGCTCGGATTGCGAGCGCGCTGGTAGTAGTCGTAGACGTCACCAGTCAGTCACCTTGGGAGCGGAGCTGATTGCGAGCGTAGGTGCTAGCAATCGTACAGAGATGCTACGATTGCGAGGAGTGCTCACAATCCAACATCTTCAATTTTAATACCTCTCATTTATACGGGCGGTGGCAGGTGTGTACTTTTTTTGCTTGGCCGGCCCTGATGACGGGGTAGGTAGGGTAGGTCTGGGCCCTCCCGTCGGGTTTTTCCCTCTCTTCAAGCTGGAATTTTCAAAAAAGAAATTTTCCGCGGAAATCACGATGTCAACCCTCCCCAAATGGGTGATCTGATGCTTGTAGGGCTTGAGAGTGGCCTGCCATGTCACAAGAAGGACTGTGGTTGCAGGAGAGTAAGTAAGTACCACCAACCCATCGCTCTAGTTGGTATAGTACCCCTTCACTGTTCCGGTGATTTCTTTTTTAGTTTCCCATAAGTAAGGTAGGTAGGTAGGTAGGTAGGTAGGGGCACCGCAAGGGCCGGCCTTGTTTTTTGCGTGGGCGGCCAAAGCAAAAAAAGTAACCACCGGCCGTGGGAAAACACCGCGTGTGGCCGCTTCATGAGCGACTCGGACGGTGGCGGCCCCGCAGTCCAGCAGGCCCCGACGCTCAAGATGCGAGACGAAGTGCTGAAGCAGATCCTCGCGTCCGGCTTCAACGAGGAGCACAGGATCGCGCCCGAGGCGCTCTCGCTGACCTCATCCCTGATCCGAGCCTTCGCCGCGGAGGCGGCGCATCGAGCGGCGAGGGAGGCGGAGTCGTGCGGCAGCGATGAGGTCACTCCGGAGCACCTCGAACGGGTGCTGCCTCAGCTTCTTCTCGACTTTTGAACGTGTGGTGTAAAGCTACGTCGTGTCGCGTCATTGGTACAAATACGGTACCTCTTTTTTGCTAGTTTGTGCAGTCGGCCGCTCTTTGCGGGGCCGCGACGCCTGGCCTGCGCCTGGCCGCCGTCCCCAATTACTTGTGTCTCCACGCATGCTTCGGCTTCGCCCAGTGACTCGGCTCGCGCCTCCGTGCTGCAGCCGGCGCCCGCTCGCCAGCGGCGCTGAGACGGTTCGCACGAGGCTCCTCCGACTGTGCGACGAGCCGCAATCATCACAGTTCACGCCCGTGTGTCGGGTGTGTGTGACTGTTGGGTGTGTGTGTGTGTGTGTGTGTGTGCATACGCTAATTACACCAGTTCGCTACCCCTTGTTGGCGGAGGGCACAGCAGCAGGACGTGCAGCAGAAACCGCACAGCTGCCGTGTGCCGACGAGACGCGCCATCGACGTCGGTCTTTGGGGCCTGCACAAATACGTGCTGGTCGCACAAATACGGTACGTGCTGGTCGCACAAATACGGTACGTGCTGGTCGCACAAATACGGTACGTGCTGGTCGCACAAATACAAGGAGAGTGCCGCTGCTGCGAGAGCGCGGCGCGAGGATATTCATAGCGGACGAGTCGAGCGGAGCACACACAGGATTACTCTACACAGACCGACGGTTGTGTGCAGCAGTGGAGCAGCGCGGGCAAGGCCGCGAACACCGAGACCATAAGTCCACACATAACCTCGCTACTGCACGCCCCAAGTAGTTAGAAGTTACTACCGACTTTCGCTCACACGGAATCCCGCGGGAGAGAGGCGCTCTCTCGGCGTGTCGCACACGTCGGCCGGCGCGCGGCCTCGGCGCGGGCGGCGCGCCCGCACGGCACTAGAACGAGCGCGCCCCCCGCGGAGCGCTCCGGCCTCTCGCCTGTCATGCCGATTGATGTGTCTATAGGTTGGAGGCTCCGCGGGCCGCGCGGTGGGGGACGAGAACGCATAATGTCCAACGCGTGCAACGAATGACGGCGAAAACGACGGCAGAACGGTGGGTACGCCGCCCCGCGGAGCGCGGTATCGTGAAGGCTGAAGCGCGTGATCAGACGGCGACCCGCTATCCATCTCGTCAGAGGTTGACCGTTTTCATCTGTAGAATAAAAGGGTGGTGAGCTGGTGGTGAACTCGTGAAAAGTCGAAGCGTGAAGTCGACTTATGTCACTTCGGCACTGCCGACGACACATCGCACGCCTCCATCGCCTGTCCACATTCGCCGATGGCGGCCGCCATCGCGCCGCCCTCCGCCAGACTCATCAGCTCCGCGGGGGACGGCTCGAGCCGCCGCGACCAGCGCCTCGACCGGTTCGCCGCCTCGATCCGGGCGGCGCGCAGGTAGTCGAGCCACGGCCCAAACGGCGCCGTCCGCAGCGCCTCGAGGGCGGCCGCCTCGTGCGCCTCTCTCGCGGCGCGCGCGGACGCGTCCCAGCAGGTGGGGACGGAGGCCACGTCGCACCGCAGCGGCAGTGCGGTGTGCGGCCCGAAACACAGCCCAAACAGGTGGCGCGTCCGCGGGGCGTGGAAGCACGAGGTGAGGACCAGCAGCTGCAGCTCACCGCATCCCGCCCGCGACGAGTAGTGCGACGCGAGCGTGCGGCAGAGCAGAGCTTCCTCGACGGTGTGAAGCGCAGGCAGGCCGGGCCGCAGCAGCGCCGCAGCAGGCAAGCCGGCGTCCTCCAGGGCGGCTGCCACGCATTCCCAGTGCGGCCTCTCGGTTGGGTTGAAGCTGAAACCAGGCGCGACACCGCCGCTCGGCAGCACAAGCGCCGCGCGTCCGGCCGCGCAGGCCCGGCGGTAGAGGTCGACGGCCAGGCGAGCACGCAATGCCACATCACCGTCCGGCTTTCCTGCCGCATCGTTCGTGCTGCCGAGGATCAGGATCAGGAGGAGCGGGCCCTCGGGCACGAGCGACGCGATGGCCGAAGCGCTGGGAGTCTCGCCGCGGCCGTCGAGCAGCGCCTGGATCTCGGCGTACGTACGGACCATTTGGCAAACGCGTTTTTTTTTGCGGAAACACCGCCACAAGAGGAAAGAATTTTCGCCCATGTGCGGTTACTGACTGTCTGTTTTCTTTCTTTCTTTCGGTTAATGACTGCACTCCAAGTGCTCCAAGTGCGCTCTCGCGTCGAAGCCTCCGTCCAGCTCATGCGGGGATACACTCGCACGGGCGAGTGAGGAGTGACCCGAGCAGCCTCCCATCCTACCTTCGTAGCACGGAGCGCAACAAACAACAAAACAAACACGTTTGGTATTGCTAAAAATCTAATAACGGAGCGCGGCCGATCGCGTAGAAGCCCCTAGATAAGTGGTCGGATGAATGGTGCCCGAGAGCGAGCGGGCGGCACAGCGTCAGCGATTGTCGGAAAATGTCGAAACCAAATCACGGCCTTCCGACTCGCGCCTCCGCCTCACTGGCACTATTGTAGCCCTGGCCGGTGCGCGTGCTCAGTTGAAGTTCCCGAGTGAAAATTCGAACGCGTTCTCTCACGGTGACCAAAAAATGTCCACCTCAGAGGCACCTCCGGAGGCAGGCCGCCGCACGCCGGCGACACAGCTCCAGCTGTCGAACTGACCCGCAGCTCCTCTCAGAGCGGGAACTGTGACGAAAAGTGACTGAGGCGGTTGTCAGGAACCATCATACGGATCACATGGTGGCTCTCTCATGACGGGAGACCGCCCGACCACTCCTGGGTGGCACTGCCACCGGTGTCGCTCGACGTCCTGTCGACAGCGTGCCGACAGCGACACAGACCATGTGGGACGCGTCGAGTATCGACCTCTACTGCTTACCCAGCCTTCGAGTGTATCCTGGCTGTGGTCCCACACCCACTGGTGTCCATCTCAGAGACCGCAGGAGGTCATGAGGGTCGATGGGAGTGCCAACCCCACAATGCCTAAGCATTGTGGGTGGGGGATGCCGCGGTCCCGCGGACGAGGGACGTGCGGGGTACGTGGAGGCTGGAGCACTGCATTCATAATCATAATGTGGCATTTTCTCGTACCCCCCCCCTGGACGCGTCCACCCTCCGTCCAACATTCGCATTCGCGATCCCCAAAATACATATTTTTTTGCGCGATGGAGCACACATGGAGTCGGCGCGTGTGTGACTGAGGCGCCCTAGGCCGGCGCTGTGGCGACGCTCTTAATGATCTCCACTTGACTCTCGCTAGAGACTCAACAAGTCGGTAGCGCGCCCCACGCAAACGTGGAGGGCGGGAGGCTGTACGCCGTCTCCACCGGCGACGTGCACGTGGCGGGTGGTGGGTCGCTCTCCCGCTCTGCAGCCATCTCCGCCGGCAGGGCGCCCCACGCAAACGTGGAGGGGGGGAGGGCCGCCGACGCGGCTGGGCCGCTCCCGCCGTGAGACTGCGATGATGCGCCTACACCACTGCTGCCGCCGCTGCTGTTGCTTCTGCTGCCGCTGATGCTGCGAGAGCTACTGCCGCTTCCGTTGCCACAAGAGCTACTGCCGCTTCTGTTGCCGCTGCCGTCCGCGACTGCCTCCGCATGCGCCGCCTCCTGCCCCGCCTCGTCGCTCGGGATCGCGCCCCATTCAAACTCCCGCCGCGCGCCCGTGTACTGCCGGTGCGCCGCCTCCTGAGGCACGTGCAGCGGAAGCTCGAGCTGCGGGAACTCGGCCTTGAGCTTGAGCAGCGTCTCCCGGTCGGACACCTTGCGCGGCGCGGCCGCCGCATCTGCGACGGCGGCGCGGGCTGAGCACGTCTGGCGGGAGAGGCGGCGCAGCGGAGCGGGCCGGCGGCACGCACCCGGCGGCGGCCTGTATGCCGGCTCCTTCTCGCGCCTCTCCGCCTCGAGGAGAGCACTGACGTCCACCTCGGGCCCTCCGACCAGCAGCCGCGGCCAGAACCGGGCGGCGGCCTTATCCATCTCGACGTAGAGCACACCGCAATCCACGGTCCAGGTGTTGAGCGTCGCGTCAGCGTGCAGCGAGCCTTTGAGGAGCGGCCTGCCGGCTGCGCTGACGGAGAGCGCTCTCGCCGGCGTGAGGCTGCACCGCACGCCGCGGGCAGTGGCAGCCGGCGGCAGAGGCAGCGTGAGCGTCAGCTCGGTGCGGGTTTGGCTCCAGTCGTGCGAGACTGTCGCCATATGCGCGACTTTCTTTTTCGGTGTTGTTGCTCTGGCGGTGAACCTTCTTTTGTACTAGGCTAGGATTGAGAGCAGCAGCCTCGCTCTCAATCCTAGAAGTCGAAGGATTGTGAGCAGCACTCCTCGCAATCGTAGCATCTCTGTACGATTGTGAGCGCCTACGCTCGCAAGCCTACATCTTCTAGGACTAAGAGCAGCTCCGCTCCCAAGGTGACTGGTGACGCCTACGTGCTACGACTACTACCAGCGCGCTCGCAATCCGAGCAAAGTCTAGGGTTGCGAGCAGCACTGCTCACAATCCTAGCAACATGGCTCCAATTGCGAGCAGTAGCGCTCCCTCGTATGTGGGGCACGACTTTCTTTTTCGGTGTTGTTGCTCTGGCGGTGAACCTTCTTTTGTACTAGGCTAGGATTGAGAGCAGGCCTGGCTCAATCCTAGATCCTAGAAGTCGAAGGATTGCGAGCAGCACTCCTCGCAATCGTAGCATCTCTCGCCGGGGGGGTCTCCTCACACAATCCAACAGTGTCGCACCGATTGCGAGGGGACCCGCTCGCAATCCTAGAAGTCGTAGGACTGTGGGCTGTGTCGCTCGCAATCGGCGAAAGTTCTAGGATTGCACTTGGAGCACTTGGAGTGCAGTCGGCAACCGCACACCCAGGGCCGGGGAGCTGAGAAGCGCACCCAGCGGGCCGGATGATTGGCATCGGGTTGCGGGCAAGAGAGCCCTAGCCCAGGGGGTGCGCGTTCGCAGGGAAAGGGCCGTAAAGTAAACACGGGTCTCCGAGGGTTAGTCCGCGCTCCAGGTTTCCCCTAGCAGCGGAGCGCCCCCTCTACTCGGAGCTAATAAACACCAGACACGCACACGACGTACATCCTCACTCGACGTCACCCCTCGAGGCTTCCCGGTCTGGCCTCCCCCCCCTCGGTCTGGAGGGGCCCTCTTATCCCCTCGGTCCTCCCCCCACTCGCTTTCCGCTGGTTGGGCAACGGATGCGGGGCCCGACCCCCCCTCCTAGCCTTTTTCGGCCGCGGCCCCGCCGCCGTCTCGCCCACTCTGCCTGCTCCTGTTGACTCCACCTCCGGTGGTCCCATGCCCAACTCCTCGGGCGAGGGCGGCGGCACTGGATCGCCACGCCGCCCCTCCCCGTGAAGTGAGGCCGGCTCTCTTCGGTCGAGGACTCGTGCCCGCCCCCGCGGTCTCTCTATCGTCCTCGGCTCGTCCGTACGTCCCGATTCTACCCGCAGAGGCCGCGTCAGCTCGTCTCTCACCTCCTCCGACAGCTGACCCCAAGCCCCCCCTGGGGCCCTCCGGCCTCGGCCTTCCGGCTCGCCGGCGGGCCCGTTATCGTACTGCGGCCCCTCCCCTCTCCCAGCTCCTCCCTCCGGGTACTCTAGCCTCCGGCGGGGTGGTCCCGGACCCCCCAGGTTATGCCGAGCGGGTCCATACGGTGGCGGCCCCGCCGGCGGCAGGGGTGGAGGCGGTAGCAGGGGCGGCGGGTACGGTGGCGGCCCTCGCGGCCCAAACGCCTGGTGTGGAGCCGCTGGGGCGGCCCCACGACCCTGCAGCCGTTCCAGTGGCGAGGGCGGAAACGGCAGTGTGGGTGGCGGAAACGATGGCGGTACTGGCGGCTGCACCGCCTGGTGTGGAACTTCAGGGGCGGCTCCTCGACCCAGCGGTCGCTCCAACGGCGGGGGCGGAGGCGGTGGTGGTGGGGGCGGGCCTGGTGGCGGTGCCGGCCGTCGCAACTCCTGGGGCGGGGCCTCGGGGGATGCCCCCTGCCCCTGCGGCCGTTCCAGCCGTGGTTCCACGCGCCGGCCGTCCGCTCCGCTCGTGGGGGGGGGCCGAGCTCTCGTCTCCCCTCGGGAAGGGGGGGGGGCAGGGCCCGGATTCGCCGACGGCCCCGCCTCTCCCCCCCCCGGCTCCGCATCGGGCCGCAGACTGCGCAGTAGTCGCGTCGCCTCCCCCCTCGCCTGGTCCTTCTCGATTCGGTCCCGCACCGCCCGGATATCAAAGGCCGAGTTGTGTTCGGACAGTGGGCCCGCCGATGCCACACGCCTCCTCACACAGCAGGCGTACGCCTTCAGCGCCTGCCCCCCCGACTGTGTCGGCCCCGGTGCGATATCGTTGACGAGGTAGTCCTCCCCCTCCCACCGGAAAACCTGTCCAAGAAGATCTGTCGAGCCGACCAGTCGTTTAGCCAAGCCCCGCACCTCTCGTGCCTGTACTGGCCTGAGTACGCCGGTGCTGTCCGCGACCGACAGACCGATCGCCCTAAGCTCCGCCAGGACCGCCTTCTCGCCCGCCACCGTGGCCTCTTGATCCCTCTCGGCTTCTCGGATCGCATCCCGTCGTTGTCTCACCCTGTCTGCTGCCGGCACGAACCTCTCCGGGCTGCCTCGCGTCCTTTGTGGCAAGATCCGCGTCGGGGAAGGCCGATCCCTAGGTGCATCCCCGGCTCGGGGTGCGCTCGCCTGCTGTGGCGGCTGCCGCCCCCTCGCCGCCAATCCGTCTTCTCGCCTCCTCTTCTCACGGACCACAGGGGCTGCACAACAAAAGCACACAAACACTCCCTGTCCCTGCATGGCTTGGCGCAGGCGCGTCCTCATCCCCTCCTCCGCCTCTCCTTCCACCCGCTCCGAGATCCGTTCCAGGATGGCGCTAACCACCTCTTCAGCCACTCCCGTAGCCGCAGGTCCGTCTTCCGGCTTGACGTGGAACAGTGTGCGAAATTTACCGCCGCACCCATGACAGGCGGCTAGCGTGGGGAAGCGCTCCATCCCGAGCGACTCGAGAGGGATCCCCACCGCTTGCCAGTGGCGCGTCACTTGTATCGCCCGCTGCTTGGCCACCCGGGCCACCATCCTCAGGGCGCCTCCCTCCATCCCGAGCAGCGCACCCGCCATCTCCGCCTCCGCCATTCCTACTAGTCGCAGGAACCGGGGGAGGGCGGCCGGCACCGCTCCGTCGGGGACGGCCTCCTCCGGGGCCTCTCCCGCAAGCCCGTGTAGCACTTGCAGCGTTTCTGCCGCAGACTGCGTTTTTGCGCTCCCCCGCTATCGCCGGGTCGGTCCGCGGACCGCCCTTGCTTCCCGTTATCAGACCTCTCTCCCACGGCAGCAAGCTCCACCATCTGCACGTCCCCGCGTGGGGCCTGGGGTAGCGCCAGCCCAGGCAGCGCTACGAGTAGCGTGCGCAGCGACTTCGCCTTGAAGTCCACCTTCACCGACACGGGGCGGTGCAGGCCGAAAGCAGCTCGGTGCGCGTGGATCAGATCTGTGATCGGCATTCTCCCCTCCTTCGCCAGGAGCATGCGGACCACCTGCTGCCCGAATAGCTGCGCCTCCCTCCGCTGCTCCATCGAGGCGTCTGCGTCCAGCGCGTCCCCCAGAGGGAGGTGTGCCACCCCCACCGAAGGCGCCGACTGGGCCGGTATCGTCGCCTCCGAGCTCCTCCTTGCATGCCTCGCATACCACTGGGCCTGGCGCCATCCCGACCGGGGATGTAGCTGAGCCGTCTCTCTGCTGCAGCAGCGGCTGTACGCGTGCACTCTCCAGTGCAGCGGCCGAAAGAAGACGCTCGGGTGTAGGCCTGAGCAGTCCACCATCCCGTATTTCACCACGAAGGTGGCGCCGCGAGATAGAGCACCCTCCAGCGCCCTGGCGAACGCCTCGACGACCGGGTAGCGCGGCTCCAGCTCAGCGTTCCATCTGTCCCACCGGCGTGAGGCCGTGCCTCCCTTTGCATCGCGGCCGGTCTCGACCACGAGGTCGCGAACGATGCACGCCACTGCGTGCTCGCGTCCCGACAGGTCTCCCCGGATCCCCTGACGGGCCAAGTACTTCGCCAGTCCAGGCACTGCCTCCTCGAGGGCGGCTGCCGCCTTCGCTGTCATTGGAGCGTCGGAGAGGATGATGGCCAGCGTGCATGCCTGTCTGTCCTTCCACAGCGCAGCCCGCGCGGCTACCAGCAGTTCGCGCACCGCCTGCTCGGTGAGGCGACCGCTATCAGGCTCGGCAAAGTCGGCCGCAGTGTCGAGCATCCGCGCGCAGCAATCCGGCCACTCGCCAACGCGCCTCGAGACCGCCCCGTCGCTCGACAACGCTCCTCCCGGCAGCAGCTCCGGCGGCGGCCGCTCCCTCATTTGCAGCGGCGGCGCGTCGATCCTCTGCGGCGGAAGCCTCGGCGACTCGGCCGCGTCCTGCCGGAAGCAGCGCGCCCCGCGATCGACCGTCCCCACATAGCCGGTGCGGAACAGCTCCTCCACCCAAGCCGCAACGTCGCTCGCTAGGACGACGATCGGCACCTCATCCACCGGGGTATTCCAACCTCCCCAGCAGCGGCCTCCCGGAGGTTGTGCCTCCAGCTGGTTGTAGAGCAGATCCATCAGTTGCGTCGCGTTCTCCACGATGAGCACCTCCGGGTACCGCCCTCGCCATTGCCCCCTCGCAACGATCCGCGCGATCTGCTGCACTCTAGCTCGGGCAGTCTCCATCTCCCGCCAGATCGCCTGCCACCACCAGATGTTCCTCTCCCTCTGCTTCGCCCGCCACTTGCTCGCCGCTGCGCGCCGCGCCTCCGCTGCACGGTGGTTAACGAGGTCGGCCTCCGCCTGGGCGCTCAAAGCCTCTGCCTCAGGCTCCTCCATCGGCTGGGCCGGCGTGTCCCCGCTGGTCGCCCCTGCAAACGGCCGCCGGTTCCACATCAGCCAAGGCATCGCCCCGAGTCGGGCGCCCGCACTCGTCTGGGTCTCCGAGAGGAGCTGCAGCGGAGCCCACTCCCCCCTCCCCCGCGCCGCATCAACGAACTCCCGCCAGAAGACCGGGCCGACCCCGCCTCGGCGGTCGGCAAAGGCTTGCGCCCTATGGAAGAACATGTGCAGGCCACCCGATGCCACCTCGAGCGACGTGTCCGTCCATCTGCCGTGATCCTCCGCTTTGCCGCGCTGCTCTGCCTCCGCCCGAGCTCGTCCAAAGACATCGCCGTATGCCCGTCCTAAGCGCACCGTCGTCTCCTCGTCGTCGACGGCCGCCGCCGCCAGCTTGATTTGGACCCACCCGATCGCCACGAGACGCGACGACAGTAGCAGGAAGTTGGCGAGAACATCGCGGCCCTTCTCCTCCCAGATCATCCCCTCGGGGTGGAACGCCTGAGCTAGCCGCCGTTCCCATGAGCGCGTCTCCGTGGAGTCTGCCGCCTGCCACAGTAGTGGGCACGTCTTGTTGCCAACCTCGGCGTCGACGGTCACGCCACCGTTAAAGTGGGTCAGGCACGTCGTTGAAAGGCCGTCCTCGCGTAGTATGCCCGCCACGTCACCGGCGCCGGGCACGCTGAAGTCGACGACGGTGGAGTCGGCCGAGATAGTGAGGACGAAGACCGCATCCTCGTTCACGTCAAGTGACGCCGCCACGTCTCGTCGGAAGGCGGTGGCAAACGCGTCGCGCGAGGTGGCGGTGACCTCGTGGGCGAGGCTCAATGTCACAGTCGCCTCGCTCGCTGGCGCCGGGATCTTTGGTGCCGCTTCTCGGTCGCAGGCCCTCCCCAGGTCGGCCATCAAGGCCTGGAGCTGAGCGAAGGTGCCCGCGTAGATCCCGTCCGTGAGGCCGTATTTCACCTTCCACATCCGGTGCTCCACCAATGGCTCGAGAATGCCGTTATCTGGCGACGCCAGATCCGGTAGGGCCTGTCGCCCCCATTCCAGCAGGTCGGCGATGGCGTCGCACATTAGCAGCCCGAGCGACGGCGCCGACCTCTCCGAGCTCGCCGGGTTCGCGATGACGCCCGCCAGCATGGGTTGGAGCACCGGTGCCAGCCCGAAGATGACGTCGCGCACCAGCTCCTCCTCGCCCGTGGGGAGGTCCAGGGTGGGCGCGATTGCCACCGCTAGTCTGGCGCATCGCAGCAGGACAGACGCCTCACCGGACCATCTCCCCTCCTTTAGGTCGACGAGGATCTGCTCCGTCGAGGCCATCGTCACCGCTCGTCGAAGGCTTCGCAGGACGATGGCTGTATCTCTCGCCTGGAGTACCCGCCGTAGCTCCCCCTCGCTGGTGAGCAGGCGGCAGTGGAGCTCGGCGAGCACCTCCATGTCCGATTCGGCGTGCTCGGCGAACTCCTCGATAGTCTGCTCTTCGTCGTCGGCGAACGCCTCGAGCACCGCAAACATCTCCTCATCAGTCAGCGCCCGCGCCCGCTGCGCCGCTGTGCACCCAAAGCTCGTGGTCACGACGGACTCGTTGACGTCGCCCACGTACGCAAAGAGGGCGACGGCCATGTCCGCCCCTGGTCCGAGGCCCGCCCCGCCGTGGCACAGCTTGTCCGCCTCAAAGACGAGGGCGTCGCCCCGCTCGAGCCAGATGGGCTCTTGTTCGAAGATGCGAAACTGCCGTCGGTTCAGCGCTATAATGACGGAGAGGACGTTCCTCCTGTTCGCATCCCTATGCCATGGTTGGTCCTCCGCCTCTGGGAAAGTCGCAATGAGGCTGAGCCCGACTGTGCTGCCGTCCCTCCCCTTCATGCCGACCTGCATGCCCTCGCGATCGACGTGAGGTAGCACCTCCTTGACCATCGCTTCCGCTAGGTCCGCGAGATCCCGCCTCCCCACAAATCGTAGCAGCTTCCTCCCCGACGGGTTCTCGATTCCGGCGAGCCTCTCCGGTCCGTCGAGGTCGTCGGCCTGTGGTGCCTCCTCCCGCGCATATGCCATCAGTTTGTCGAGCGTCGCGTGTCGGTCGTGCTCAGCCGCGAAGTTGCGCACGATTCGCCATCCCACCCCGTCTTCCACCCAGCAGGTAGGATCTGTTGCACCCCTCGGAGACGCCGTGTCCATGGTAATCGGGAGGGCCTCTGCGGGCTGCGGGGGGCTCGGTGGCGGCGAGGCGGCCTCTGCCGGCGGGCCTCCCCGCGCCGGCGAGTCGGCCATAAAGACGGCGCCTGTCGGAGAGCCCACCAGCACCGGCAGGCCGACATTCTCGTACTTGTTGGAGCCTGGTTGCTCAGCGTCCGCCGGGATGACAGCTGCGCCCCCCGTTCCTCTCCAGCGCAGGCGCGCCAGCCGCTCCGTACCTGCCTTGATGAGCCAGCTCAGCAGGGTCAGCAGCAGTACCGCCGCCCCCACCCATCCCCATGCAGCCGAAGAGGGCGGGCGCGGTTCCTCTCCGTTGGTACCTTCGGCCGACACTCCTCGTACCAGGCCTAGCCAGCATGCGGCTCTGCCCGCCGCCAGGCCGTGCGATGTCCCGCCTGTGGCTGCCCACAGCATGGGCGCCCAGCCCCACCACGGTACTGCTTCTGTCCACCGTGAGGTCCACAGGAAGGGCGACAGTGGGTGGAGCTGAGATGGTAGCGCTGGCGGGGGCGGTTGCGGAAATGGCAGCGGAGACGAGGGCGGCGACGGCAGCAGCGGCGGTGGAGAGGGAGGCGGAAACAAGGGTGGAGGGCTCGGTATCGGGGTCGATGGCGATGGCGGCGACGGTGGCGGTGGGGGAGGAGGCGGGGGCAAGGGTGGGGGGGTTGGCAACAGTGGCGAAGGAGGAGGCGGGGATGGCGGTGGCGGTGAGGGCGGCGGTGGCGAGGGTGGCGTCTGTAGGGCCGGCGGCGGCGAGGGAGGGGGCGGAGATGGCAGCGGCGGTGGGTGCGGTGGCGGTGGGGGCGGCGGCGGGGGTGGTGGCGACGGCAACGGGGGGGGCAGAGGTGGCGGTGGCGACGGTGGTGGCGAAGAAGGAGGCGGGGATGGCATTGGAGGAGTTGGAGGTGACGGCAGGCGAGGGAGAGGAGGCGAGAACGGCAGAGGCGGTGAAGGCGGTGGGGACGGTGGCGGTGAGGGTGGCGACGGCGGAGGCGTCGGCGGTAAGGGGGGGGGTGGATATGGTGGTGGCGGGGGCGATGGCGGAGATGGTAGTGGCAGCATCGGGGAGGGCGGGAGTGGCACCACCGGCGGAGGCAGAGGAGGTAAGGGTAGCGAGGATGGCGGTGGCGAAGGCGGTGTCGGAGGAGGGGGGGGGGGGCTTGGCGGCGGGAGGGGGGGCGGCGGAGGGGAGGGTAGTAATGGGGAGGGCGGCCGAGAAGAAGGCGGTGGTGGCGGAAAAGACGGTGGTGATGGAGAGGGAGGCAGAAGTGAGGGAGGAAGGCCTGGCGGAGGAGGAGAGGGCGGCGGCGGCGGCGGGAGGGGTGGAGGGGGTGGCGACGGAGAAGACGGTGGCGGAGGGGGCGGCAGCAGCGCTGGTGGTGGCGGGGGGGGAGGCGGGGGCGAGGGCGGACGGTTCGGTGGGGGTGAGGGAGGCGGTGGCGACGGTAAGGGCGAAGGCGGCGACGGAGGAACTGGGGAGGGTGGGGACGGGGGGGGCGGCAGTGGCGGAGGCGGTGACGAAGAGAGGGAAAGGCTCGGCGGCGGGGAGGAGGGCGGCGGGGGAGGAAATGGCGATGGGGGGGACGGCGGAGGAGAGGGCGGCGGCGGTTC
>NW_005195401.1:15180-16279 GCF_000372725.1 Emiliania huxleyi CCMP1516
ACCTCAAAAAGGATGAGTGTCCAATCGCGTTCGAGCGAGTCGGGGTTTGGGCGGTAAGGTGTCTATGGGAGCGAGGGGACCTCTTCCTGCAAGGAGGATTGGTCAAGGGGGGGCTATTTTTTATTCGTGGGGGGGGGGGGGGAATGAGGGAGAAGGAGAGAAAGAAAGAGGAGGAGAGAGAAAGAGGGCTAGGATGGGGGGGGGAGAGAGAGGGGGCAGGGGGGGGTTTGGAATGTCCGACTCCCGGGTGGAGACACTGCCCTTTGCAGGAGTCACGTGTCCCCAACGACCGGCAGTCGGTAATGAGGTTTGGTTGGTTGAGGAAGTCGGCCTCCGGTTCCTGAAGCAGGGCAGAAATAAATAAAGGTTAGGGACGTCTCGGGCAGTTATCGCCGCGTTGAATCCCTTCGTCTGCCGGAACGATCTCCCATCGGTTATAATAACCGGCGGCAATCGATAGTCAAAGTTGGGCTCCGGAAAGCGATAGAGCGCCCGCCCATGCCCTCCGCTTGTTGTGCAGCACTCGCGGCGCGCGCGCGCCGCGGTGTTGACCAACGACCGTGCCACTGGAGGCTCCCACGCCACTCGCGGCGATCCGCATCGAGGCCGCCCGTCGGCGCAGCAAAGGCACTGCGCACTTCTGGGCAGCGCCCAGAATGCAGGGAAGGCCTTGGCGCTTCTCGCCAGCCAGGCTGACTCGGCAACCGGCACGCGAGCCGACTGCGCGTCCCGAGCCCACGGATCGGCGCCGTCGCACAGGCCCGCCAGCCGCCGCACAGCTCCAGAGAGGCCACTGGCGTTGCGCTGCACTGCTTGAAGCTGATGTTGAGGCGCTGCACTGCTCAAAGCTGCCCCGTGTGCCGCCGCGAGCGCCGCGCCGTGACCTCGTTCTCTGGCGAGCCCCAGCACGACCCCTCGCGGCCACTCGCGCCGTTGCAGCAGCTCCGACCCCGCCACTCCGGCTCCCGAGCGCGCGACGAGCACGAGGAAGAGCATGCGCATGGGCCAAAATCAGTTACTCGGTTCTGATTGCGAGCGCTCTTGCTCGCAATCGGAGGCTTGTCGGTAGGATTGGAGCAAAGCTGCTCGCAATCGCTAG
>NW_005195400.1:0-1223 GCF_000372725.1 Emiliania huxleyi CCMP1516
CCTCCCGGAGGCCCTTCCGACCCCTCTCGAGCCCTCCCGCCACGAAGATCCTCTCTTTGTCCGACCGTCCCTCCGAGCCCACCCGGCGTTCCGAGCCCTCTTGCCTACCACCCGAGCTCGGGGGGGGATGAGCCCTCCTGGACCCCACCACCCCTCCCGCCTCGCCCAGCCCTCCTGACCCCTCTCCCCGGTGGACCGCTCCACCCTCCCAGCGCGCTAGCCCTATGGGACCCTGTGGAGCCCTCCCGACGCCGATCCGACGGGGACCCCTCCAGCCCTGTGGGCTGGCGAGCCCTCCGGTCGGAGGGGTGGAAGTGGGAGGGCTCGAGGACGGACCCCTCTCGCTCCAGGAGGGTGGAGGGGTGGAGGGTGGAGGGGTGGAGGGGTGATTGAGCCCTCTAGCTCTATCGATATAGCCCTACCCCTCCCGCCGTTTTAGGGCCTCCCCACCCGCTATGGCGCGCACTGGCACTAACACAGGTACACCACTGGCAGGGCACTGGAGCCGCCTAAGCGACTCCCGCGAGGACGGCGAGGCACTTAGCTCCGTGCACTCGACCGCCCTCGCCGCTGGCAAGCTCATTCACAATCTGCTCTGCGATTGCCGTGTGCGTGCGTAATTCTTTTTTGCGAAACAAGCGCCGCCGGAAGCGAGCGCGCGCTCGGCCCTGGCGATTTGGCGATGGCTTCGCAAGCTGGGACAGCCAAGCGCAAGGACACTCAGGTGTGCTCCGCCGCTGCAGCGCCTCAGAGCCGCGCGTCGGCGCTGTGCCTTCCCCTGACCGCCTCCTCCGGCCGCGTGCGTCGCAGGAGATCGGCGAGGCGCTGGCTGCGCGCGTCGCAGCGCTAGCGGGCGACAACGCTATCCTGGCGGGCGATGCTATCCTGGCGGGCGGTAGCGTGACTGTCGACGTCTGCTGCGGTGTGGCTGACGAGGGCTTCCGAAGGGGAGCCCACGAGCTGGCGTTCGCGGTGATCCGTGCGAGTCTGCACAAGCATGGCCTCGAAAACGACAAGCTCTGCCGCCGCTACTTCTTCCTGCTGGACACGGTGGTCAAGGCGCGCATGTCCGCAAAGAAGAAGGAGCCGCCCAAGATGCTCTACTTGCGCGAGATGCTGGGTCGGGTGCCGGAGGTGCTCTCGGGCCAGCTCGCCCTGCTGGGCGGCGTCGACGGGGTCAAGGCGGGGGAGCGATGCGTGCTGATGAAGGAGCGCGGCGTGAT
>NW_005195399.1:0-1223 GCF_000372725.1 Emiliania huxleyi CCMP1516
CCAGGATGGGTGCTCCTGGCCGTGGAGAGGAGCCGTGAGCCTCGGGCGCGGCGCGCGCTCGGGCGGCTTTGGAGGTGCGCCCGACGACTCGGGAGGCGCCGCCGTGGGAGCGAGCCGACACTGCTGCTCCCGCTGCTGCTCCCGCTGCTGCAGGCGGCGCTGCCTGGCCGGGTTCGAGGCGGCCGGGCGGATGGTGCGACCGGCGGACGAGTCGAGCACTGCTGCTGGCGCGTTCCTCGTGTTGCGGCGAACGGATGGTGGGCTGAGCGTGGTGGGCGGTGTCGCTGGGACGGACGGCAGCTCTGGCGGTGCCGTCCGGTTGAGGTTCATGCATGAATCTGCCACCGCCACGTGCTCTTGCGACTCGGCGATCGCAGCGGCCAGCATCGCCTCCTCGCGGTGGAGTGCTGCAGACTCGAGCAGGGCGGCCTCGAGCAGCGCATCGTCGTCCATGCTCTCGGGTTGCCACCGCGACCGACGTCAGGGTGGTCGGAAGTCTGAGAAGTGGCGGCTTTTCAAAAGAATTTTCCCAGACTACTCTCGCTTTCAGAAATTTTCAGAATATTGCGGCAAGGCAACCGCTCGCACACACACTCGGCACGGGACTGGCGCGCACTGGCAGTAAGAGAATTTTAGAATTTTACAACAAAACTCCCTCGCGAGCTGGGAATAGGACCGCCGCAAGCGGCGTGGCGTGGGGCGCGGTTGAGCGACAACATCGCACATCGGGATACCTGGGCCAAACGTGCGCCGTCACGGCGAGTATCCTTTGTCCACTGTATTGACTGTTATCGGTATATATAGAGAAAATCGTTCGCGTAAATGCATATCGACAGGTGGACAGAGATTTATGGGCGGTCTGGAGAGGGAATGACCAGGAACAACATCGGACCGCGGTATTGGACATATTGTCGCGGCGTCTTTGATGAACGGTCACTGCCCCGCTCCGATGGCTCACCCGCCCGGGCCGCCGCCGCTGATCCGCCGACCAGAGCTCTCACGACCGACCTCGAGCTCGATCAGGCGCGAGCAAGCAAAGGAGAAGGGCGCGTACCGAATCTCGAGGTCAGGC
This sequence comes from Emiliania huxleyi CCMP1516, assembly GCF_000372725.1. Taxonomy (NCBI): domain Eukaryota; phylum Haptophyta; order Isochrysidales; family Noelaerhabdaceae; genus Emiliania; species Emiliania huxleyi. Next base: position 1,073 of record NW_005195399.1, read on the forward strand.
TTTTGCTCCTGAGCAAGCCGCGAGCGCAGCAGCTCGCGCTCGGGGCCGCGCAAGAACTCCATCGCAACCGCCGCGCCCTCCATCGCGTGCTTTCCGCTCCCAAAGTCCCTGGCGTACTTGCGGTCCTGGAACAACTTGGGCTGAGTGATGA
>NW_005195398.1:0-1223 GCF_000372725.1 Emiliania huxleyi CCMP1516
GGTTGAGGGGGGCCCCACCCCGCGGGGCGGGGTTTCCTGGGCCCGTTTCAAGGCCGGAACCCCCCCCCTGTGGGCGGCCCCGCTCTTCTTCCAGCCTTCTTGGGGTTACTTCTCGCGTTTCTGGCAGGGGGAACCGGGCGGGCTTCCCTTCCCCCCCCCATGTTCCTTTTTTCCTTTTGGAGTTCGGGAAATTTCGGGATTCCTGGGTGAGGAGGGGGAGTCTCGTGGTCGTTACAGAATCTCGTGTGTCTCGCGCCATCTCTCCAATGGCGCGGGCCTATGTGGGCCAATCGGTCCCATACGGGAAAGGACATCCGGGACATCGCACAGGGTCTGGGCATATCTGAGGCCGAGGTGCGGGCCCAAATGCAACGCGAGGACCAGCCGGCACCGGAAACGCAAGAGCAGGACGAGTACGCTCACGCCCTCGCCGCGTCGGCAGCCATGTACGAGGAGGAACAGATGGCCCGCGCTCTCGCTGCATCGCGCTTAGAGCCGCGCCCCGGTCCTGCGGCGGAAGGGTTCCCTGCGGCCAATCGTGGTGATCCGGCGAAGCCCCTTGCGGAATACACCTACAGCTTTGGTCGACTCTACTCCAAAACTTTATGACTCTGGCCACTGCTCGATATTCTCTCTCTCGCACCGGTACCTCCTGATACTAACTCCTATATATCCTCCATCACACACCCCGTGACACATCTCTCTTCTCTGCGCGATCCGCTCGCCCTAAAAGCTAAAAACACCGCAATCCGAGAGGCTGCACAGCACGATCTAGCGTGGGTTGGGGTCCGCACCCGCCTGATAGCGCCTCACAAGTAGAATTTCGCGGGCGCGGTCCTCGGCCCGACCTCTCCTCGCCTAGCCCACCCCCCGCCCTCGTCGGGCCTTGCGCCCCGCTGCTCGCGCCCCTCACCGGCGGCGGCCGAAGCGGCCGAACGGGACGGGGGGCGCGGCGGGCGCCGCGGCGGGCAAGCCTCGTTCTCGGTCGACGAGCTGCGCCGAGAGCGTGGCGGGCCTGCTCACACAGCCGGACGGTGTGGGCCGAAACGCCGCCTGTCTGCGGCCCTTGTTGGGGCGGCGTGGCGGCGCCGGTTCGCGTCGCAGTTGCGCAGCACGCGCAGCTCCACCCGCGCGCCGACGGCCTGACAAAGGAAAGTACGGCCGGCGTGGTCCTTCTGTCTCGAGGGCGAGTTCCACCCCCCGCTCGCCGACGGCCTTCTCCT
>NW_005195397.1:0-1223 GCF_000372725.1 Emiliania huxleyi CCMP1516
GGGGCGAGGGCGGCGGCGGGGCGGGCGGCGGCGGCGAGGGTGGCGGCGACGGAGGCGGCAGCGGCGGCGGGTGGGAGGGCGGCGGCGGCGAGGGCGGAGACGAGGGCGGCGGTGGGGAGGGCGGCTGCGACGGGGGAGGCGGCGAGGGCGGGGGTGAGGGCGGAGGCGGCGTCGGGGGCTGCGATGGTGGCGGCGGCGTGGGGGGCGGCGAGGGCGGGGGCGGCGAGGGCGGTGACGAGGGCGGCGGCGGCGAGGGCGGCGGCGAGGGCGGCGGCGGCGAGGGTGGAGACGAGGGCGGCGGCGGCGAGGGCGGCGGCGACGGGGGCGGCGCGGCTGGAGGCGAGGGCGAGAGCTCGCCGACGGCGACCCCATCGAGCGGATCGACGTATAGGTGCGGCGGCAGTCCCCGCTCCTCCTCCCAGATGGCGCGCTTGAGGCTCGTCTGGCAGCGCTCGGCGAAGGCGCTCATGTTGAGCGCTGGGGTCCGACACGTCGCGCCCCTCGTGATTCGAGCATCGTGGCGTCGGGATAGGAGGTGAAGGCGGCAGCGGATGCGTCGGTCTCGATTCCGCGATACACAGCCGCATCCGCCGACGAGAGGGCGCCGGGGACGGCGCTCCCCCCCGCCGCGGGGATGGCTGCCAACATCACCATTTTTTTTTCAGCTAGACTTGGTTGTTAGGGGAACAAGGGAAGACCCCCCCGACAGGACGCCAAACACAGGATTGCAGGCACCGCACGGCACTTGGCACCGGGGCCCGCCGCCCCCCCGACCCCCGCCCCGCCTAGGTGGGAAAGAGATGAGGAGATGGGACAGCGAAGGAGGAGTACGAGCCCGTATGGGAGGGTTCAATGATGCGCCACGCTGCCCGGCGTTTCTCACTTTCCGGGACAGCCCCGCCCTTGTGAGGCAGGAAAGTGACGGTTACCCCGTACGCCCTGTTGTTTTTACCCCGAGGCCGGCCGCCCATCCCCCCTCCTGGTTCCCCCCCCGGGGAGCCGATGATCGTGGAGCCTTTGCCCCGCGCGCCCCCGAGCCCCCCCCCTTCCCCCCCCCCCCCACCCAACCACCCACACACACACCGCCGCCGCCGCGCGAGCGCCGCGCGGCGGCACACCCAGCTCAAAAGAAAAAGAAAAAAGGGAATGAGGAGACCAGCGAGGGAGACTCCCCGCCTATGCAAGCCCCAGAGAGGGGCCGCCATCGCCGAAGCTGTGCCAAA
>NW_005195396.1:0-1223 GCF_000372725.1 Emiliania huxleyi CCMP1516
CTTATTTTTTCCTTTACGGGTCGTTTAAAAAAAGGCCCTACAAAAACCAGCTCCACAGGCCATGGGTTTGAGGTTACCTCCACCCCACCGAAATAGACATGCCGTTTAACCGGTGCGGGGTGCGCGCGCGCCGTCCTGCAGCGTCGCCGGCCGCAGGCCAAGGAGCTCGGCTCCTCGAGAGCACCGACGGACGACGATCGGCTCCTCAGCAGTGGGACGCCGAGCTGGAGGCTCGGCCCGGAGCTCGCGCGGGCACGTGGAGCTTTCCGCTCGGGCCAGCAGGAAACGGGCGCCCCGCACAGCGACGCCCGCCGTAGAGTGCCGAGAGCTCGGCTCGACGCGAGCGCCGAGGAAAAGCGATCGGCTCCGCAGCAGTGGGAAACCGAGCTGGAGGCTCGGGCGGGAGCTCGCGCGAGCACATAGCGAGGTGCGTGCGCGGCGGCGTGACACAGGTGAGCGGGCAGCTGGCGCACATTTCGACTGTGGGAGCTGCCAGGAGTTTGCTCTCTCCGTTCACACCCCTTTGCAGAATTTATTAGGGAAGAATTTTGATACCCGTCAAGACGCCTGATGGGGGCAGCTTCGCGATGAAGCCGTCTGCTCCCCCAGCAAGGCACACACAAGACAGATAGGAGGAGAAAGGGGATGGTGGTGGGTTCGACGAGGAGAGAAGGAGGTGCTGGCGACGCGCACAGACTGACGTCAGCTCTGCTTCTGAAGTACACCTCTGAAAGGGTCACCAGCGATCGTCCCCCCACCCATCCACCCTTTTTTCTTTGAGGCTGTATTCAAAGAGGCACCCCCCTAGGCAACCCACTCGGAATGAGAGGAGAAGCCGAGAGAGGAATAGTCGTCGATGGGTTTGCTGAGATTCTAGACGACGGGCGAACCTCACTGGAGGTGGCAAGGGATTACTCCCCCCCTCTCCGTCTCCACCACGAGACAGCGAGAGTTACGCCAGCGCAGCGCAAGGAGATGTTGGGCAGAGTCCTCTCCCTGATGCTACAGGGCAAACGTGTGGGTTGGCGGAGGGTAGGGGTGGGGACGCTGCCGTGCGCTGCGCGTGCGCGCGCGCGCGCAGCACACACCCCACGGAGGGCGGCGGCACGCTTGCCCCCGGAGCCGGACGCGTCTGCAGCAGCGGCGGTGTCGCGGAGCCAGAGAGAAGCAGATCGTCGATGGGGCTGCCGCCCCCGAAGTGCCACGTCATCTCGTCGGGCCCC
>NW_005195395.1:0-1223 GCF_000372725.1 Emiliania huxleyi CCMP1516
TCCCACCCCCGCCGCCTCGCAAGCTCACAGGTTGATTTGAGGAGAAGCAGCTGGGGGAGGTCAAAGCGGGAGAAGGCGGCACGGCGGCGGCGGCGCGGCCCCCCCCCATCCCCACGCCTCCGGGTCGTGCGTACCGCCTCCGGGCGCGAGTGTCCCCCCAGCGTCTGCTCCGGCAGTCGCTCCGGTAATCAGGCCGAGAGTACCAGGGAGGAGGGGAGAAGAGCCCAGGGTGGGGAGAGGAGAAGAGCCCAGGGAGGGGGGAGGAGAAGAGCCCAAGACGGCCTCCCTCTCCCTCCCCTCCCACCGGGCCTCCCTCTCCCTCTCCTCCCACCGGGCCTCCCTCTCCCCCTCCTCCCGCCAAGCACCGACAGTCTCGAGGGGCCAGCCGCTGGAAGGGGCAAGCCAGCGGCACGAGGGCTTCAGCCACACAGCTACCATGGGAACGCGACCCACACAAAGCACCAAAGTTAGGCATACCCCCCGGCGCAGTGTCCCCCGCTATGTGTCGCCGTTTGTCGGGGCACGCTATCCTGTGCAGTCAGGGCAAGTGGGGGCGGGGCGGACAGCCCAGGAGCGTGCCCTGGGATCTCTCCGCCCAGTCCGGGGGTGCGTCGAACCTTCCATCACCCTGTCGGAAGCGGCGTGCCGGTGGAGGCACGTCCGGGTTTTGGAAGTAAAGATATATTACTTTTTGGGTTGATATTGGGTTAAATCCTTTTTTGTTTGTTGATATATGTCATAAATTCTTTTTGGGGGGAAAATGACATTGGATGGAGAATACCTCAGTGTGAGGGGTCTGTGAGCTGCGGCGTGCGGGGGAGCACACTTGAGGTTGAGTGATTGAGTCTTGAGACTCAGAGTTGAGACATGACTCATGAGAGAGATATGAGAGCACTGATAGAGCCGTACACCGTGTACACGTGAGATATACCCGTGTGAGAATATCATCACACACATCAGTGATAGCTCTACTGAACACGGCTTTACCTTTAGGGTCGCGCGTTCGCATTCCCCGCGCATCGCGCATGGTGTGCACAGTCACTGTGTCTGAGCTGTGAGCTGTGGAGAGTGGAGGTTCGGGCAGGCAGATTTTGTATTTGAATGACGCAGCCGGCCAGCAGCGCGGCGCGCGCCGCCCTCAAGGGCGAGCTGTGACGCGGGTGTGCCGGGGTTGGCGCTGTACCCATTCCCGTATCGAAGTCCCGTACCCAGTCCCGAGCGCG
>NW_005195394.1:0-1223 GCF_000372725.1 Emiliania huxleyi CCMP1516
CCCCCCCGGGGGGGGGGGCGTCCAACCCCCCCCCGAAGGGGCCTTTTTTTGGGCCCCGGAAAGGGGGGCAAGCCGCCGGTACCCCTTTCTTAAAAGAGGGGCGCCGCCCTCAACGGCGGCGGCGGCTTCGGGGGGGACGACAACGGGACCCCCCCCCAAGGCAGGTGGGGACCCCCCCCCCTCCCCTTCGAAAGCCCATCCGGTGCCCTACGGGGGTCCCCCCCCCCCCGGGGGGTCCCCGCCCCTCCTGTTTAGGAGTTCCCCCCCCCCCCCCCCCCCCTCCCTCCCTCCCTCCCTCCCTCCACCCTCCGGCAGCACCGGCAGCACCGGCGGGTCATGCGGCTCCGCCTCGTCCGCCGCCTCGTCGTCCGCCTCGGCTGACCTCGACCTCGCACAGCACGCGACGAGGGGAGAGCTCCTCCAGCGGCTCGAAGAGGCGACCCACTCCTTCAGCGAGGCGCTCGAGGCCCAAGCGGACCCCTCCCCCTCAGGCGCCGGGCGGGCCGAGGCGATGGCGCGGCTGATGGCAGCGGCCAACGAGCAGACCCTGCTCACGCGTCGGCTGCAGCAGATGGTACTGGAGTGAGTTTTGATCCGTGAGTCTGAGCCGGAGCCGCGGTGGGCGGAGCGGGCATATCGGATAGTTCTTTAACGCGTAACGCCGATAGCTGTGTGATCTGTGATCTGTGAGGGTCCGCCCGCAGGCGCATTTTGTATACCGAGGCGGTGCCCGGTGCCGAACCTGTCGGACCTTAAGACAGCGTTGTAGATCCCTGCACCCTGGGCGAGGGTGGTGGAGAGGGCGGTCCGTCGGCGCCAAACCACCTCCCACCGAGGTGGGCAGGTTCCACGCGTTCCCGGACCGCCCCGTTGGAGGTAGGCCGCTCGTCTAGCCAATCAGCCTTAAGCGAGCGGCCTGGCCGTTGGAATGGCCCAAGACCGGTCCCCGTCGGGAGGGATCGTCTGGCGGAGGTGATCCTCAAGAGGTGATCTACCGTCACCTCGCCGGCGTGCCCGGCGAGTTCGGCTTAGATCTCCCCTCCCGCGCCAGACAGTCCCTGTGGTGGTCACGCGGCCTCTGGCTGGAACGGGATCTACCTCGCAAGCGAGTCACCCGGGCCGGCGCGCGTCTTCCGGGAGAGGGGCGGGAGCGAGGGACCTCCTTAGTAAGCCGGCATGCAGGCGCATGCGCGGCCGTTCAGAAACTTTCCCGGCCGCTGGAA
>NW_005195393.1:0-1590 GCF_000372725.1 Emiliania huxleyi CCMP1516
GAGAGGGAGGGAAGGAGGGTACACCTCTCGTTGGTTCGCGGCCCCGAGCTTGCGGTGCAGCTCTGCGTGCACGGTGTCGCCCGCCGCCGCTGGTGCGTAGTGCGAGGTCCGCAGCTGCAGTCCGCGCTTCCGCTCGAAGGGGTTGTCGCTGTCGTAGTCGCAGGCAAGCTTGTGGCCGCCGAACAGCTCGCCGACAGCATCGTCGCGACCGACGCCGCCGCCGAGGCGGGGGGGGCCGCGATGACCACCGCCGCCCACGTCGTCCTCCGACGAGTCGGCGTCGGAGTCTGGGGGGGTGGGAGGGTCGGGGCGCAGCCGCTCGCGGTCCTTGGCCGCCTTGCCGCCCGCTCCGCCGCCGTCGCCGCCGCCACCGCCGCCTCCCGGTGGGGGGTCTTTACCGTCGGGTGCGACGGGCTGTGGGCGGCTTGAGCCTCGAGCCGCTCGAGCCGCTTGCGAAGCACTCGTAGCTCCTCGGCCGAGTCCACAGGAGCGGGAGGCGCGGCTGGGGCCCCGTCGGTGCCCCCGCCAGCCCCCGAGGGAGGGGGCTCCGGCCCAGAGCCATCCTTTGCCTCTGCGGGCCGTACGTCTTGGTCAACGTCGGAAGCGCGCTTTGGCGCGGATTTGCCCATATCGTTGGGCGCACGGAGGGAAGGAGAGGTGGGCTCCTGCCCGAGAAGGTCGCGGGACCTGCGCAGAGCTCGCTCTGCGTGATGCCGCTCGAGCTTGGGCGTGCACGCAAGAGGTCACGCGCAAGCAAGAGCAAACAACTGGGAAGTTCACAGCTGTGCTTACGCAGGAACGGACGCCGTTCTCACCCACAAGCGTGCGCAAATCTGCCCGCCACTGTGCCCGCGATGCCCGCAGCACTCCTCGTCATCTCTGCTGCCTCGGTGGGCTCACCACCTCGTCGGGTCAGCTCGTCGGGTCACCTGCTCGTGGTTCAATGCGGCGGCACCAACGATCGCTTCGGACGTCTTGATATCGACGTTCTGCCGCGCCTGCAGGCCACGATAGACCTCGCCGCGGCCGCGACCACAACTCGGCATCGCGTGAGCGTGCTGACCAGCGGAGGTCTCAATGAGACGTTGCACCTCGGCATTGCGCGCGGGCCGGGGACGGAGCGGACGCGGCCGCACTGGAGACTGGTCGCCGATGCGCTGCTCGAGAGCGGGCTGCCCTCCGCGGCGCTGGTCGACGAGGGCATCCCCGCGCTCACCACGGTGGACGAGGCGCTGATGACGCGCGACTACGTGGCGGCAGAGGAGGGTCGCTTCACTGAGGTGGCAGTGGTGACGAGCGCGTACCATGCGGCACGCGTCGAGCACCTCTTCGGTCGCGCCCTCGCGCCGTGCGCCGGCGTGCGCATACAGCTGCGGGTCGTCGCGGTGCCCGAGCAGCGGCTCGTCGTGGAGCCGAGCGCGTCCTCCTCCTCCTCCACGACCTCTTCCTCCCACAAGAAGCTCTCGTTGCTCGACGACCAGTCCATCAATATGCGGCGGGCGCATGAGGCGTCCGCGCTTAAACAGCTGCGCGAGGCCCCCAACGGCAAGTGGCTCACCTTCCTCAAAGAACAGGGGGCTTGGCTGCACC
>NW_005195393.1:2109-15373 GCF_000372725.1 Emiliania huxleyi CCMP1516
CCATCCTGGGCAACGTGAAGATCGTCCTGCTCCTCTTCCTGTCCGCGCTCTTCCTGGGCGAGCTGCGCACGTGGTCCACCGCGCAGCTGGTCGGCTTCGCGCTCACCTTCGTGGCGAGCGCCTGCTTTTCGCACCTCAAGCTGCAGAAGTGATCTGAGAACTGAGAGAGACCTTGGTTGGATTGGTTCCATCGAACCATCGACTACGGCTGTGTGGTGGTACGTGCTTGCCGCCGGCGCCTCGCAGCGCCTAGGAGCGAAGCTATGCACTCCGAGTGGGTAGCATACCGTGTTGCAGTGACACGTACTACGCTGTATACGGGGGCCCTACTCTGTGAATACGCGGAGCGAAGAAAATTTTATACGGAATATTCGCTTTTGGGAAAGTTTTTGGAATACGTTGGAATACCAACGTATTCCACCCCCCCCCCCCTCAGCACATCTCCGCTGTCGCGCGCCGCGTGCTCGCGCAGCCGGTCTGCGCGTCGGCGGCCGAGCGCAACTGGTCCGTCTACGGGGCAATCAAGACGACGGCGCGCGGGCAAATGGGCCACGCCGTCGCGCCGACAAGCGCGTCTACTGCCACGAGGCGCTCCACCTCAAGGGCAAGCTTCAGACCGCCGGCTACAAGCAGGCAGTCGAGAGAAGTGGGACACCGACTTCGACTCGGACAGCTCGGACGAGGAGGACCTCAAGATGTGAGGCAAGCGCGGCGGCGGCAGGGGCGGTGTGGGGGGGTGGGCGGTGGGGACGCTGCTGTGAGCACGTCGGACGCCACGCGCGGGACCTCCTTACGGTGCGCGCCGCCGCCGCCGCGCACGCACGCGCGCGGCTCGCGCACGCACGCAGCACGCGCGCGTGCGCTTACAGTCTTATAGCTTATACACAGTCGGCACGCGCGTTCCGCGCGTGCCCCGCTGAATACAAATACTACCCATTCTTTCTAGAGCTGTTTTGGAATACGTGGAATACGTATTCACAGAGAAAGAAGGCCCTGCACAAGGTAAACTCCCAGTTCCGCAGTGCACCAAGCGCGCGGCCGCCGGGCGCCTCCGAACCGACAGGGGCGCCGCGGCAGTAGAGAGCACTCCACCGCCATATCGCTTTTATGGCGGACTCAGGGACCCCCTCCCAAGTTGACCTCCTCAAGCTCATCGCTGCGGAGCACCTTTCGACAGGCTCGCCGAGCGAGCAATCCCCGTCCCGCTCTCGCCGCGCGACGCCGACCGCCTCTCCTTGCGGCAGGACACAAATCCGCGCCGATGGGCGTCATGGAGGAGCGCTTCCTGGACAGGCTGCAGCAGAGCAGGACGCGCTGCGCCATTGGTGCGGTGACCTTCGTCGCGACCCTCGTGGGCGGGATCTGCTACTTTCCCTTCACCAGCGCGCTCATTCTCAGTGTGGAGCCGACGCCGACCTCGCCGTCCGGGGTCGCGCACCGCATCTATGCGCAGTACTTTCCGCCGGAGCCGGTGCAGCTCCTTGTCCTCGTCAAGTCTCGTGACGGGTCGCCGCTGATTCCGCACGTCAATTCCACGCTCGAGCCAGAGCAGCCGCGCGCGCTCGAGCGGTGGGTCGCCGCGCCGCCGCCGACGCCACTCACCGCAGAGGCGGCGCAGGTGTCGCACGAGCTCAGCGGGGTGGCGGCGCGCGAGCTGGACGTGCACTGCCGGTACACCTTTCTCTCCTACTTCGACATCGGGCTCAAGAAGTCGCACGAGGGGCGGCACGACCGGCCGATCCACGACGTGCTCGACGGCATCATCTCGCGCGTCGCGCGGCCGATGCTCTTTGACTCGGACGCCTCGCGCACGCTGATGCTGGTGCAGATCGAGGCGTGCCACGGCGAGGACATGACTGCGGAGATCGTCGGCAAGAACGAGGCGTCCGCGCCGGTGGTCAGCGCAATGGAGGCGCTAAAGGACTACGCCGACGCCTACCCCGCCTCGTCTGGGCTCGCCGTCGAGCGCGTCTCCTTCCCGGGGGTGATGGCGACGGTGCAGGAGGGGGTGGAGACGGCGATGCTGCTGTCGACGCTGACCGCGATCCCCGCCTTTGTGCTGCTCGGCGTCTTCTTCAAGAACCTGCGGCTGCTCATCATCACCCTCATCAACATCGCCTTCTGCGTCGCCACCTCCGTCCTCATCATGTACCCCGTCTCGCTCTCGATGAAGGCGGCGGCCGAGCCGGGCCGCGAGGTGGCGCTGAGACGCGCCGCTCACACCGCGTCTCTGGCGCGAACAGGTGTCGGCCGAGGCGCCCGCGATGATGGTGGCGACCGGGCTGGCGATGTCGATCGACTACTCGCTCTTCATCCTCACCCGCTTCGGCGAGGAGAAGCGCGCCGGTGCCTCCGTCAAGCAGGCGCTGCTCGTCACGCTGCAGACGTCGGGGCACACAGTCTTCATCTCGGGCTCGACGCTCTGCCTCTGCTTCCTCGGCATGCTCCTCATCCCCGTCTCGACCATCTCGACGATGGGCCTCGCCGCCGCCTTCACCGTCCTGTTCGCCATCGTCGGCGGCCTCACAATCACGCCCGCCCTCCTCCTCTCCTTCCCCGACTTCTTCACGGCCGACCGCCGCCTCGGCCTCTCCGCCGACGGCATCGCCCTCTTCGCCGCCGCGCCGAAGCGGCTCGCCGCCCCTAGAAGCGGAGCACACACTGTGGGAGGAGAAGCGGAGCACACTCTCCTCTCCTCCCACCCAGCACCCGAGAAGGCATGGCTCTGCCGACTCCCTCTGCCTCCCAGCACTCGTACTCACCTCGCTGCACCTTACCGCAGGCTCGCCGGCGACGGAAGCGAACCAATGCTCGGCCAAGGCCAGGAGCGCGCCTCGGGCCTCCCCTGGTCGCCCGCCGCCGCGCCCACCGCGGCGCCCGCCGCCGACGCGCCGGCGGTGCAGCCGCTCGAGGCGGCGACGGCGGCGACGGCGGCGGGCTCCGCAGGCTCCCACTCGGACGCGGGGTCGGCGGCGGCGAGGCCGTGGTCTCTGTGGGCGTCGGTCGGCCGCCTCTCGCAGCGAGGCTGGCTGGTGGTGGTGCCGCTGCTGGTGGGCGTGGCGGTGCCATTCGTGATCCCGCTGCTCGACTTCGAGTACATCGAGGGCCTGCAGACGCTGCTGCCGCGCGGCGACCCGCTCACCGAGACTTTCCTCGAGGTGCAGGACCACTTTGGCGTCTCCCAGATCTTCCCAAACACCATCGTAGTGCTCCCGCCCAACCCGGGCGACGTGACCAGCCGCGGCTGGCTCAACGCGTCGTGCCACGCGATGAAGTTCATGGCGTCCAACGTGACCGAGGTGATGCGCGCGCACGGGCGCGAGGCGGGCGACGCGTCGCTGCAAAACTTCGCGATGAAGGCGTCCGACTTCTCGGGGCTGATGATCCAGGGCGGGATCTGCACCTCCCTCCTCATCTCGCTGCTCGAGAACCCGCTCGCCAAGAAGTACGGCGACTTCCTCGTCAACGGCTTCTCAAACGAGGACCGCACCGCGACCAAGGCGCGCGGTCACGAGCAGCCTCGCGTGGTCTCGGGCCCTCTCGGGCTCCTCTCGGGCCCCTCTCGGGCTCCTCTCGGGCTGACCTCTCCCCTCTGGCTGTCCGCAGGTGCGCGTCAAGACGACCCTCGACCCTTTTTCGACGGTCGGGCAGAAGTGGATCGCCGCCGTGCGCGACGCGATGGCGGCGAGCGAGGTGTGGGTCTCGGACCCGTCCTTCCCCGGCGACACGACCGTCCTCGGAGAGATGTACCTCACCGGCATGGCGCAGGAGCAGATGGACGGCGCCGCCGACACCTTCGCCTCGCTGCCGCGCGTCATCGGCGCGACGCTGCTCATCGTGATGGCGGTGCTCGGCTCCGCCTTCCGCTCCGCGGTCGTGCCGCTCCGCGCCGTCCTCTGCCTCAGCTGGATGCTCCTCGTCACGTTCGGGCTCGGCGTGCTCGTCTACCAGCACGGCGTGCTGCAGAGCCTCGGCATCCGCCCCTTCCTCACCTCGCCCGACCCGCCCGCGCACCACGCGATGTACTGGATGACGCCGTGCATCGCCTTCTCCATCCTCGTCGGGCTCGGCCTCGACTACGACGTCTTCTTCATGGAGTCGGTGGTCGAGCACTTCGACGCGGGCTACTCGTCGCGCGAGGCGGTCGTCGAGGCGCTGCGCCACACGGGCACGATCATCTGCGTCGCCGGCGTCATCATGTTCCTCGCGTTCGGGTCGCTCCTCATCGGCGCCTCGCCCATGATCAACCAGCTCGCCTTCCACCTCTGCGTCGGCGTGCTCATCGACTGCTTCGTCACGACCAAGGTCATCATCCCCTGCGCGATGGCCATGCTCGACCTCCTGCCCGGCAACGCGAACTTTTGGCCGCGTAAGCCGCCCCCCGCCCTGACCGAGCCGACCGTCGAGCCGCTGCCGCCCCTCCGCCGCCTCGGCTCGCTCCGCAACTCGCTGAGCGACAACGCGCGCCGGTCAGCGATGAGCCCGCACGGCGTGCGCTCGATGCAGAGCCCCGCCTAGCGGCCAGCGCCTAGAGCCCCGCGGCTGACGCGGGCGGCGCGGGCCTGCGCGCGCTGCTCGACGAGGTGGTCGTGTGTACATCCGGCTTGGCGCGCGCCGTGAGCGCCGCGCTCGCGTGCGCCTTTTGTACTGTGTAGGGGGAGTCTCACGATGTCGACTGCACAACGAGAGAGAGCCCGGATCAGCTGTGTATGGCTGTGTATGAGAGAGAGACGATGCGGTCTCGTATCTGTCTGATCCGCTGAGATAGACGTGAGAGAAACAAAAACGTAAACGAAGGGTATAATCGTATAAAACGAAGGCGCGCGCGCGCCGAGAGTCGAGAGAGCCGCGAGTGCGAGTCCCGAGCGAGACACACTCGCTCAGAGAGAGAGAAACTGAGACCGTGAGAGACCGAGAGAGAGAGGGAATAGGCGGGTAGTCCCGGGTATACACTCAAATAAATGAAAATTTCTGAGAGGAGTTGAACATCTCCGACTGAGCGCGCTCTGATCTGAGAGGGCGCCGGAGCCCGCTGCCCGGAGCGGAGCCGGACGCTGGCACCCCCAGGCCGCACACACACAATCACACGAGTGAGAGTAGTCCCGGCGGTCACCTCCTCGCGTCAAGCGCCGCACTGGCGCCGGACTCGCCCGTCATCGCTAGCGTTGCGCAGCGCGGCGAGCAGCAGCAACGGCTCGTTGGACACCACCGCGCTCGCGCCGCGCGCCAGCACCTCAAACAGCTCGGCCGGCGAATCCACCACCCATACGAGGAGCTGTCGCCCGACGTGCAGCCGGCCGAGCGCCGACACGAGCGCCGCGTTGGTGCAGCGGAGCGACGGGCCGAGGAAGGCGAAGGAGCGCACCTCCGCCGCGCTGAGCGCCGCGGCGCAGTCGGGCTCCGAGCCGTGAGCGAGGCGAGGCGCGCCGACGTCGAGGATGGTGCGTCCGAGGCGGAGCCTCGGAGGGGCGTCGCCTCTGCGCGAGAGGGCGCGGTGGACCGCCTTTGCTGCGCTGGCCGTGCCCGCCCACAGCCACACCCGCTCCGTGAGGTTGCGGTAGGCGACCTGCCGCGCGAGGTAGAGCAGGTGTGCCCCGTACCGCGGCTGCTGCCCGCCGCCCTTGAGGTCGAGCGCGAGGGTGAGGCCGGGCAGCCGGGAGGCGAGCGCGAGGAGCGCGTCCGCCGAGAGCAGCGCGCCGCCCGACGCCCGGAGCACCTCCGCCGACGTGAGGCCAAAGACGGACTTGTTGCGGCGCCACTCGCGGCTGGTGGCGAGCGCGGGAGAGCGCGCCCACGCCTGCCGCAGCCTGCGCGGGTGGCCGACGTAGAGGCTGCGGCTGCCCGCGCCGGCCGAGTCGAGAGGGAAGAAGAGGTCGAGGTCGAAACCGCGCACGCCGAGACGGTGCAGCTCGGCGATCCTCGCCTCGGTGACGACCGCCGCGGCGGAGCTCGGGCCGGGGAGGCCGCCGGCGCCGTGCGAGAAGACCCCGACGCGGGCGGCGGAGCACTCCCAGCTGCTGCTGGAAGCGTCCCAGCTAGCTACGCTGGGAGCCATATACACACATGGCGTCCAACTGGCTGGCCCCCGGGGGGGCGTGTCAAGAGTCGGCGGCGGGCGGGCCCGCAGAGCATTTCTCTCGTCTAAACGTCTTGTTCTTTTTCGCCTGCGGAAACGTCCACCTCACGGTCACGGCTCGCCTGTGACAGGCGTGTGAATGCGCTTCGACTTGGCTCACAAGCTAAAGAGGTTCAAGGCCCCCCAGAGGGAGGTCTCCCGCATGGGGAGCCCTACTCTTTAGCTGTCGTCGGGAGAATTCTTCTGTACCAGCAAAAAGTACCAGCAAGCTTCCAAACAAGTGCGTGCAAGCCCCCCTCCAATGGCCGAGACCGAGGCGCCCGCGAGCCGCGTCGCGTCGCTCCCTGCCTCCGCAGGACACAATTTTTGACCGCGCAAGATAAAGGGGGACTAAGGGCTCTGCCCGCAAGGCGCCCGCGTCGCAGACGCGGTACTCAGCTTCGTAACCCGTGAAAACAAAAGCAGGACCGTGGCTCCCAAATACGACAACCTCAAAACAAGTTTGGTAAACACCATAACATGGGCGATCCAGCGCTTCCTTCGATTGGACGGACGGAAATGATCGGGGAAAAGCGCATCGCGACATCTCTGGGGTCACCATATGCCGGACCGGCATACCACGTACCGGATTACGCTCACGCCTGCGACCGAGGCGGCGCTGCTGCGGCTGAAGGAGTGCGGAGAGAACAAGCAGCTGCTGTCCCGTTGCGCGCTGTGGTGCAGCAGCGGCGCCCTTGAGGCGATCATCGTGCTCCGGAAGCAGCGCTATCCGTACCAGGTGGGCCAAGCTGGTGAGTGGGGTGAATGCATCTTGCCGGGGCCGTGGCAGGCGATCGAGTTCGACGACGCTCAGTGGCGAGCAGTTGCCGTGATGCAGGGCGCATGGGTCCGTGACTGGACGCAACGGGGCAGGCGCACTGACCTCACCGCACAGGCCGAGCCGCTTCTCCCACCACTTCCCCCGCTTCAATCGCCGGATCAGCAGCAGCCTCTACCCGACCCAGCTGCGCTGCATCCCACACCGCAGCCGCCCCCGATGCCATGGGTGCCACGAGAAAGTTTTACGTGCGCCGGGCTCACCGACAAACCGCCAAGATTCTGGAGCTCACTGGCCGATGCTATGCCCGCGCTGACGACACAGCCACGGTTCGATGAGAGTGCCGAGGCACAGGCAGAACGGCTACAGCTGCCTCTTCTAGACCCACGCAACGCCGACCACGACAACCACAAGTGGTCAGCGCAGCCGCCGGTCAAACGCGTGTGCTATCAATCAATGCGGCCGTGCGAATGGAAGCAGACGTGGTACACCGATGCATTCCAGTGGGTTGGGTACAAAACTGAGCTGGTGCGCTTCTTACATGCACTGCGTTGCATTGTCGATGGTACCACCGAGTACCTGGACGTGGAGTTTGCGCCTGAGATGTGGCGCTTGAGAGGCGGCGGCGTCAACTGCTACCCGTGCAAAAACGCGCGGGCGCGAGAGGAGTTTGACGAAGACCCGTGTGAGCTATGCGGTGCCGGGATGGAGGAGCCGTGCCAAGAGCACTGTGTCATTCCAAGGGCCGCACGCAACTGGTGGACTGCGTACGAGGCAGAGCTGAGCGGACAATGGCCGGCGTGGTGGAGCTCAGGCGGACTATCGGATTATTGGATTCCCCGCCGCGGCTGGTGCGTTGCACAGCGTACTCTACTGCGTGTGAAGCTGCTGCTGGCTCGCATGGTGCTCAACCGTGGCGACTCGCTGGCCATGCGATGCCTCATCCTCGCTGGCACGCCCCCTACTCCCAAGTTTGCGGACCAGCACAAACCGCCACTCCACCAACGACTGCTGCACTTCCGCGGTGTGATCCACTTCAGCAATTACGATGGTGCAGCAAAGGAGCTGGAGAGCATGCAGACGTCGACGTTGTATCCTGAACGTCGCAATATGGACATCAGCGAGATTGCAGCCAAGTACGGGATAGCCTATGGCCCGCAGCCATTGCACTACATCATTGAGTCGAGCACGTTCAGCCGCAACTTGCTTGGTCACGCGCTCTTGCCATGCGACTTTAGCTGCGATCCGATTGTGGGTGGCGAATTTACTGATCACCTCTGCCGACGCCAGGATGGCATGTTTGATCCGGGCGAAGTGGGTGACCACTCGCTGGCGCGTGGCGGGCACGGCTCTCTCTGGCGACACAAGTGGGGTGAGCCGCCGCCTGCGTGGCCCGAGACAGACACTAACCTACCTGCACCGTATCGTCCCACAGCAGAGAGGGTTGCGCGCGATGCTGCCCACGCTCTCGAGCCAAATCTGCCCAAACCCGGAATTTGGGTCGAGGCAGATGCCGATGCTATTGAGGATGCGCTTGTCCTGCGCCGAGCCACCGCGCAACGACCGCGCTTCTGCCACTGCTACTTCCGCGCGAGTTGCGATGGCTCGTGTGAGGAGGACCCTGAGACGCCTAAGGACCAGGAGGATCGCAGGCTTGCAGAACTGAAAGCGTCGCACGACTGGCTCGCTGGGCTGGACGGTCCGGTACGTCTTCATGTCCGCTACTGTCACAGCACCAACCGCGTAGTTGGCTACGAAGGGTTTCAACACCGGAAGTTTAACTGGGACCTCGAGCCTGCGCAGACATTCCTAGGCAAGTGGGAATATGGCGACTACTTTGTGATGGACCATCATGCTGCAGAAGACATTTATCATCTCAGAGAGAACCTCGACTTTTTTCAGACGCCTTTGGATGCTGCACTGCGGGTAGTCGAGATGCGGGGCGACTACCAGCTTCCGACCGGATGGCGGTGGGACAGTGAGTGCGGTCCTGTGCCTCCACCATCGCCGCTGCCAACGCCACCGCCGCTGCCGCCACCGCCGCGTGTTGTCGCCGGCTACACACAGCTACCAGATGTGCACGCTAGCAACCCGACTGGCTCCTTTTCCATCTTCAGGCGCCCAGACGAGGGCACATGGCTTTTTGGGGTTAGAGATCATGTGCCCATAGCTGCCCTACTGCCCCGAGTCAACCGCTTTGAAGAGCTCCTGTCTTGGGCTGAGGAGCGCGCCGCTGCCAACGGCATCACTCTGCCCTACCAGCAGCCCGGGTTCAAGCCTGAATCAGTGATGCCGCCGGTTCGCACCCCGGCCGCCGCCGCTAGCTCGGCCGCCGCCGCTAGCTCCAGCTCAGATGATCCTCTAGATCTCCCCCCTCTAACCGCTGATGGGCCGGTGTCGATGCAGCTTCCTGAGCCTGAAGGCGAGGAGGAGCTTAGCTTTATGGACTCGGTGTTCTGTGACGCACCCCCCGCCTCGTGAGGATGGTGACTGACTTCTAGCTGTGTGTATCGCGCGCCTTGCGGGGCTGTCGCGGTGTGTGCGTTAGAGCCAGTTTTTGCCACTTCGGTTAGCTCTTGTGGGTCCGATATCGAGACCCAAATATGCCCGAGCCGACCTTTGTCGACCCGCCCGCTGCGCGCGTGCTGCGCCCTCTGCTGAGCAGCAGCCTCCCTCCACCACCACCGCCGCCGCGGAGGAGGAGAGTGGGGAGGAGAGTGGGGAGGAGGGTGAGGAGAGTGAGGAGGAGGATAGCGATAGCGAGATCGCGCGGGAGGCGGCGGCACACCACGCCTCCAACGCGCGCTGCGGCCTCGGCGCCTGCTAGCTAGAGTGCGAGTGGGGGCTTTGGCGGTGTCCGTTTTTATTTTATTCAGGTGGATTGCGCGCTGCTTCTCTTTCTGGGATATCTTGACCTATTTCTTTTTCATCCGTCCGCCTCCACTACTGACAGACGGCAGTTCGCGCCAATCTAATCCTATAGTTCGCGGCGACATCTATAGCTAATAAACTTCCGTCCCCTCGGCCCTTCGCGCGATGTGGGTCCGCGGGCCTGCCTGGGTGGAATCGCGCTCGCCCTGGTCGGGACCAGCCGTCTCCGCCGTACTCGCTCCTCGCGGCGCCGTGATCGGGCGTGGGGTGCGCCAGCATGTGCCCCTTCCTCCCGCACGCTGTGGCTTGCTTGCGTAAGCGCATTCGGTAGCGCCGAGGCATGGCAGTCGAAGCGAGGACCGGCGACAGCCCGAGGCGCGCCGCAGCGAGGGCCTGCGACAGCCCGAGGCGTGCCGAACCCGCTCTCGTGTGGAGTGCCGCCCTGATCCGTCCCCAGGGTCAGCCCAGGGCCGATTGTGCCGCTCTCGAGCAACCCATCACGAGGAACCTCCCGCACCTTTGCCCCTCTCGCCGCAGGCTCGCGGCCCTAAATGGGCCATCCGGCGAGTATTCTGGTCACTCCCGCGTGCGGCTCGAGCGACGGGCGACCGATCGCACTCTCTCCCGCGCCCGACGCGCGCAGGTGTGCATCTTGCTTCTTGGTGGCTCGCGACCTCGCACACAGGACACAACCTACGAGCGGGCTGCAACGGCTGCGCGCCGGCGGCGCTTCTTCTTGCGCAGACCGTGCTGCAGCGCAGGCCGGGCAATGCCCGCGTTGCGGATCGCCTGAGCGAGTGCCTCCTGACGCCGTTTCCCCGCGTCCGCAGCAACAGCGCGGCGCATGCGAGGCTCGGGAGGAGGTGCATTTGCGGCAGCCGTGTCGAGGTACTCCACGGGTCGCCCCTCCCGGTCGAACTTGGGCACGCGCTCCCAGCGGCCTGGCTGGACCTCGCCGAGGCCGTTCTTGAAGCAGGTCTCTTCGGTGATGCGCTCGTCGATGCACAGATTGTGCAGCCGCATGCACGCGCCGATGAGCGGAGCGCGCCTATCAAACCGCACAGACAGGGGGCGCCAGAGGACACCCCAGCGGCGCACGAGGATGCCAAAGGCACACTCGATGGGCATGCGTGTGCTGGACTGCACATAGTCGTACGCGTCGCCTCCCCCCGGGATAACCATGTGTGGCGCCCGTGTAAACGCCGAGTCGCCATTAATGAAAAAATCGGGGTGCAGCCGGCCGGAGGCGAGCAGCTTGCCCAGCTCCGAGGCAGCGTGCGCCATTGAGTCATGCGTAGTTGACGCCTGGCTGATGTCGTACGACAGGAAGCGCCGGTGGTAGTCGCACGTGGCGATGCAGAGCAGGCCAAACTCGTCCTTTCGCGCCACAAAGTACGCGCCGGGGTTGGGCACAGCGCAGCCGGGGTTGACCATCTTGAAGATGACGCCATCGATAGCTGCTACCTGCCCGCGCCACACACGATCCGTGCGGTGCGAAGCGAACTCGGCCTCCAACACCTGCCGCCAATCAAGCAGCAAGACTCACAATGTACTTGATGCAGAGCTTTCCGACGTCATTGTGTTTGCCGCTCCGCGCTCGACGCCCGCCGCCGCGCGCGCCCGCGCGCCACCCCTTTTGCGCAGCAACACCTTAAATTTCATGGCCCTGGCCCTCCAAATTCGGGTCGGAGCGTAGCGGAGTGGGCCCCGAGTTTGAAAACGGCGACGGACGCTTGCGTCCTAGCCGCCAACAACGCCTCCCCGGCGCAGAGGGGCCCCCGGAGGGACGCTCAACCGCTCCACGCCACGCCGCTTGCGGCGGTCCTATTCCACGCTCGCCGGGACCGTTCCTTATTCTTTTTCCGGTACCGCCCTTCGACTGCGGTGTTCTACCGGCTTTTCGCTTCATGAACCGCGCCGAGGCGCTCCTCTTGGAGCTCGAGTCGTCGGCGTCCAAGCTCGTCGAGCTCGCCCCGACAGCGGGCGAGAGCCTGCAGGGCTTCTCCGCCCACGAGGTCGAGCGCCTCTCCGAGGCGCTCGCTGTGCATGTGCATGCGGCGCTCGCCGCGGCGGCTCCGGCCTTCGACGCGGCCCCCGAGGGGAGCAGCGCGGTCAGCGGCGAGAGCGTCGAGGGCGCGCTCGGGATCCTCGCCGCCGCGGCGGCCATCGCTCGCGCCATCGCCGTCGAGCCATCCTTTGGCATCCCGGAGAAGCTGCAGGAGCGCGCAGCCCCCTCCCCCTCGCCTCTGCGGGGAGAGGAGCCGCGATGTCGCGCCGGGCGTGCTCGGCGAGAGCGCCTCACCGCTCCGTCCGCCCCCCGGCCGCAGGCGGTGGCAGAGGCGCTGCACGACATCATCTTTGACCTGCACGACCCGCGCGCGTCAACGCTGCAGGGCGCCATCGTCGAGCTCTGCGAGTCGTGGTGGCTGGCGGAGCGGCCGGGGCGGGACGAGCTGGTGCCTCAGACGATCTCGTACCTCCTCGTCTCCGCCCTGCACGAGGCCGCCACCGCCGCCGACGTCAAGCGCCTCTGGGCTCTTCGCTCGGTCCGCCGTCGCGCCTCCCTCGCCTCTCCCGCCCACGCCTCCACCCCCGCCTCCGCCCCTCTCCCGCACCCGCTCCCGCCTCTCGCGGCCGCGGCGGGTCGCGACGTCCCGGCCGCCTCCCGCTCCCCCCCCGCAGGCGCTCGGCGTGCTCGACTACGCGGACCCGTCGGTCGCGGCGCTCAAGCGGCTGCTGCTGCACTGCATGATCAAGCCGCTCGTGCTGCGGTGCGCCGAGGGACGCAAGCTGCTCGTCTACCTCTTCGGTGAGCAGCTCGCCGCCCGGCGAAGCTCGGATGTGCCTCGGATGTCTCGGCTCTCTCTCTCTCTCTCTCTCTCTCGGCTCTCTCTCTCCCCTCCATCTCCCCTGCGCGTCTCGCCCGTCGTCGGGGCACCTCTGCGCTCCGCTCTTCCTCCGAGAGAGCCCTGCGCCGGCCGAGAGGCTGGCGGGCGAGAGGCTGGCGGGCGTCGCACCTTCCGCCGCGCGCGCAGGCCTGCACCCGCCCTTCATCGCGGAGCTGCACCGCGCCATCAAGGCGCAGATCCCGGTCTGCCGCAAGTCGCTGCGCGATCTCTACGGCGAGATTTACTTTCGGGCGTGGCGCGCTGCGTCGGGCGCCTCTTCTTCCTCCACGAGCGGCGGGGCTCGGGGCGGGAGCAGCGTCTGTTGACGGTTGGGTGGTGTGAGCAGGCGCCTACCTCGAGCGGCTGGAGGAGGGCTGCCTGCAGGACCTGATGTTCCACGCGGTGCACGCGGCGAGCGCCAACATGGCGACCGCGCTGCGGCAGGTGCTGGCGTACACGCACGCGCAAAAGCGGCAGCGCGGCGTCGACTCGATGCTGCTGCGGCTGTACGAGCCCATCCTGTGGCGCGCGCTCAAGGTTGCGAACCCGCACGTGCGGCGCAACGCGGCGACGCTCCTCATCGAGGCCTTCCCGCTCCAAGACCCGACGCTC
>NW_005195392.1:0-1222 GCF_000372725.1 Emiliania huxleyi CCMP1516
ATGTCAACCTCGTCCTCCTCCTCCGCTGGCGTATCTTTTCGTGGTGAGACCATTGCCTTTATCTTGGTGAGAAAGCCCGCCGGCTCCTCTGCGGCGGGCTCGACCTCAGACTCTGGCTCTTCCGATTCGTCCACCTGCTCCAACACCGTCCCAGCACTCGGCGTGCTCAGCACATAACCCTTGGTAGGGAGATTGGGCACCGCCACGTCCCCATCGGTAGTAAGCGCGTCAGGCGCAGTCGCCGGTTCGGCGGTCGCCATCTTTCCGCTCGAACAGCCCATAAGTTACCTGTGAGGAGACAACGGCGTGCGTGTGACGGCACGGCGGGGAGTGGTGGGCAGGAGGGCGGACAGCACGACCGGCAAACAAGGGGGTGCAGAATCACACGAGGCAGCCGAATCCGGCACACCACGAGAACTCGACGCGGAAGTTTGTTGGTGCCCGCCGAGGGTTTTTTGCGGAAATTTCTTTCTTTTGAGAGGACTTTTCTTTTCTTTTTTTCTCCTTTTTTTCAAAAACAGTTGATGGATTCTTTGCTGTTTCCTCCCGGCGAGCCAAGCCCGTGGCGCGTGGGGGGCTCGGTACAGCTTGCAGGCCCAACAGCCCATAGCCATACAACAGTCACCTTCATTCAGACAACACGATCGTGTTGCGACCATACAGTAGTTGTTTGTGTCTGCGACAGTCGAGAGAGGTGGTGTACACAACTATATATCTCACAGCTATATCTCCTGAAATTCCACACGGGTCCCCGAAGGCGGGTACCCCCGTGTAGTCGAAGCGCGATGGCTGTGAGATTTCACGAGCTTCTGGTTCCGCGTGGTGGAGCCCAGGAGGAGGGCTTTCATACACACGAACCAGTTGCGGCGCCCCTTGCCCGGCGTTTTGGCCATCACCTGGCTGCTTCTCTGGCTGACGAGGTGCAGCTTTGCCTGCGCGAGGGCCTGCAGCTGGTCGCGCAGCGCCTCCGCCTCCGCCTGTTGACAGCCACTAGTGTGAATACCTCCCTTGGCAGCTGGCTGCGCAGCGCCTCTGCTCCGCCTCCGCCGCCTCCGCCCGGCCGGCGAGCGGCTCGAGCTTGCGCAGCCGAGCGTGCTGCTCGGCCAGCTGGGCGCGCAAGCCGGCGATGGCGCCCTCCGAACTGTCCTCGCCTAGAGCGTCGGCAAGCCTCGCCTCAGGCGGGAGGGGCGCCGACTCGTCTGCTGAACACCGCGTCGCGTCG
>NW_005195391.1:0-1222 GCF_000372725.1 Emiliania huxleyi CCMP1516
AGCGAGCGTGCTTGCCTAGGCGACGGGTTGAAGTCGTTGACCACAAATGCGATGCTTGGCGCCGTGACGTGAACAGCGCGGAGGCCGTCGCAGAGGTCAGTCACGTCATTCAGACTCTCGCCGTCAATCTGGGTCGCCCCAAGGATGCTGGGCCGCAGCCTCATCGGCGGACCACGATCGATTCTGTGAGGAGGTGCGCGGCGTGGATGTCGCTGAGAGTTGTGGGTGGCGGGAAATGGGACGCACGTTGTTCGCGGTGTTTGCTCCACGAAAAAAATTCTCGCCAATTCTCGCAAACCTTCATGCCACCTCGCGGTCGTCCCTCGTCGTTCTCTCTCGCATGCCCCGTCGTCCTCTGCCTCATCGTTTCCTTTCGTTCGTTCTGTGACGTCCTCTGCCTCATCGTTTCCTTTCCTTCGTTCTGTGACGACGCCGCCACCTGCCTATCCCTTGCTCTCGCGGCTTCCGTACTCGAATTCTCTTACGGCCTCGGCGCGGAAAAACAAAAACAACACCGGGGATAGCAATTCTCTTTTTCAGCAGCCTCGTTGCGCGCCTCGGCGCGGGACAGTGTGAAAGCACATACACACACATATATGTTGTATGCTGCGGCGCCTGGCGCTCACGCTCACCGCTGCTGCGCTACTCGCGGCCATCGCCGAGGCGAGGCGGCTCTACCGCCTGTGCGCGGCGCTCAGGCATGAGATCGCCACGCAGCAGTCGCTGAGGGCAGCAGAGCGTGCCGGGAGGACCGTGGCAGAGCGGCGGCTGCGGCGAGCAGCGTCCGTGGTCAACCCTGCGACGTGCGGCTACCGGCCAATCGGCCACATAGAGTCGTGTTTTGTGGAGAGGCGCGGCACGCCGCGCCAAGGCCTGCTCGTGCCGGATGCTCGGGCGCGACTGCGGCTAGACCCGCACGCGGTGCAGCCCGCGGCGGCGCTCGAGGGCCTCGAAGGCTTCTCGCACGTCTGGCTCATCTTCGAGTTTCACGAAAACACCAATGCCGCCAAGCTCCGCGGCAGCGGCGGCGGTGGAAGTGGCGGCGGAGGGAGTGGTGGCGGCGGAGGGAGTGATGGCGGCGGTGGCGGCGGCGGTGGCGGCGGTGGCGGCGGCGGCGGCAAAGGCGCCGGCGCCACAGCAGAGGCCGCGGCAGAGGCTCTCTCACCTCCATCAGGTCTTTCCAAGCGCCAGCGCGGCCGAGCACAGCAGCGGCAGCAGCAGC
>NW_005195390.1:0-1222 GCF_000372725.1 Emiliania huxleyi CCMP1516
CCCCTCTCTGGGGGACCCCCCCTCACCCCGAGTGTCCGTGTCCTTCGCGAGTCACCGATGGGGAGCGGGGGGGGGTGCGAGATGCACAGGGGAGGCTGGGGAGGGGGGGGTCCACTCTGAAGACTGCCGACCGCGGGGGGGTTTTGTCCCACAGGGTTTTACCCTCCGCGTGAGGATCGGCGCGGCGAGGGGGTAGGTTCGAATTCGCCGCGCAACATTTCACCCCCACAGGACCCCGCCCACCCCCCCTCATGGTCCCACCTAGTAACCCAATGAGCCTTCGCACCCCCTCCTTGCGCAGTGTCCCCCACTATATGTCGCCGTTATCGGGGCATGCTATCCTGTGTAGTCAGGGCAAGTGGGGGCGAGGCGCAGTCCCTTTGACGTATGTATCTCTGGGTTCTGTCCCTAGTCTCGGAGGGGGGCTTGAAGCTAAGAATATTTTATTTTTTTCTTTCAGGCTCGGGGT
Organism: Emiliania huxleyi CCMP1516; assembly: GCF_000372725.1. Classification (NCBI taxonomy): domain Eukaryota; phylum Haptophyta; order Isochrysidales; family Noelaerhabdaceae; genus Emiliania; species Emiliania huxleyi. The sequence continues at coordinate 470 of NW_005195390.1, forward strand.
GAGGAGGGCAGAGGAGGTGCTAACACAGGCGAGGCGAGGCGCGCCTGCGCGGTCTCCGGGAAGAGGTACGAGAGCAGAGATTGGAGAGCGAGAGCGGGAGCGGTACGAGGTAGGAGGAGAGCATGATGTACTCGGCGACCCCCTCGCTGAGGGAGGGTGTAGAGGATGTAGAGTGTAGGGCGCTGTAGAGCTGTAGAGATGTAGAGCGCACGCTGTAGAGCTGTAGAGCTCTACATCCGCCGCGTGACGAACTGCGTGCGTTGTAGAGCGATGTAGAGGCGCTCTACAACGTGGAATCTCTACAACAAACTCTACATCATAAGCGGCGAACGAGGCACGGTCGCTCTCCGACATGAGGCGCGTTGCACTTGCCAGTGCTGCCCTGGCCTTCTGTCTGCCCGCCCAATGGGTAGCAGGTGCCTCTGCTGCTGTGGCATGCCTCACGGCTGCGACTGGCCGGCGCCTCGGCGCGTCAGCTCGGCTCGGCGTAGCGATCGTGGCCAGCGCAACTCGCCTGGACTCAACGCTCAGCCAGGAGCTCCCGCACGCGCTGGCGCGAGTCATGGCGCATGCAACGCGTCTGAATGCTCGCCTCGCCTCGCGCAAATGCGACCGTCCTCGCAGCCGACAGTCCACCGCCTGCTAAAGAAGCACTGCGATGAATGCGGCACCGGCGACGCATGGCAGGCTGGTCATGACGCAGTTATAGGGTGTTGTGTGCCGTCAGAGGGCCTCTCTGTGTGTCAGTGATAG
>NW_005195389.1:0-1222 GCF_000372725.1 Emiliania huxleyi CCMP1516
TATGGCTACACACTAATGCTTGATGCTGGCACAGGTACACGGGCAGAACGTGGGGGCTAAATAAATATATGGCTACACACTAATGCTGGATGCTGGCACAGGTACACGGGGCAGAACGTGGGGGCTAAATAAATATATGGCTACACACTAATGCTGGATGCTGGCATAGGTACACGGGAGGGAAAGTGGGGGCTAAATAAATATATGGCTACACACTAATGCTGGATGCTGGCACAGGTACACGGGGCAGAAAGTGGGGGCGAAATAAATATATGGCTACACACTAATGCTGGATGCTGGCACAGGTACACGGGATAGAATGTGGGGGCTAAATAAATATATGGCTACACACTAGTGCTGGATGCTGGCACAGGTACACGGGATAGAATGTGGGGGCTAAATAAATATATGGCTACACACTAATGCTTGATGCTGGCACAGGTACACGGGATAGAAAGTGGGGGCTAAATAAATATATGGCTACACACTAATGCTGGATGCTTGCACAGGTACAAGGTGGATCCATTCTGGGTGCGCTGCCTGCATCTCCTGCAGCCGCGGCAACGTCGTCTTGTAGCCAGCCTCGTCGAACCGCCCGGAGCGGATCACGTCCGCGTCGAGAAAGAGGAAGGTGCACTGGACGCCTTGCATCTCCAGCGCGGCGTCTGCGAGCGCGCGATTTGTCTCCTCCAGCTCCCGGTCGCGCTCGCGCCGGCGCTGGGCGGCGATGGCGCCGATCGCTGCTGCAAGCACGACGAAGAGGCCCGTGACGCCAAAAGTGAGACCGAGCATGGTGTCCGCAATCCAATCGTCACTGCTGAAGCCAAAGATGGTGATGGCCTCCTCCTTGCCGGAGCGCTCCTCGATGTTGAGGAAGATGGAGCACCAACCAGCCAAGACGAAGTTGACGAGGAGCACAAGATTGGTTGCCTGCGGGAGGAGAGGGGGGGGGGGGTCGAGCGAGGGGGTGTATGTGCACTAGGGAGCGTGAACGGCTTACCACGGCAAGTGCGTAGTCCTCAAACTTTCGATACGGCTGCGTGGCCGCCAGCGCCGTCAGGTAGCAGGAAGAGAGCAGAACAGCCACCACGAGCCGAAGAAAGGCGCGTTCCTCTCGGATTAGCAGCACGATGCCGTTGAGAATCAGCTTGCGCGACAGCTCCAGCGCTTCCCACCAGAAGAAGGTCGTGGTGTACTCCTGGTGGAGGAACGCCGTGGCCCG
>NW_005195388.1:0-1222 GCF_000372725.1 Emiliania huxleyi CCMP1516
CGCGCTGCTCGGCTGCAGGAACGTCTCGAGCACCGGCTTGCCAAAGGCGCCCTCGTTGTCGATCGCGAGGATGAGGCCCTCTGCGGAGGCGGCCGCAGCCTCGATGGCCTCCTCCGAGGCCTCGGGGCCGGCCACGGGCATGAAGGTCAGCGGCAGCGAGCCGAGGTCTCCTCCCTCGCTCACCAGGCCAGGGCCGAGCTCGCAATCGCCGGGAGGCACCAGGCAGGTCGTGCTGAAGCCGCGCACGGCAGCGAGCTTCGCAGCGCAGAGGCAGACGGGCCCGCTGCCGACGACGAGCACCTTGCTGCCCGGGCTGATGACAGTGGCAGAGTGGGCGATTAGGACGGCGATCATCGTTGACGAGCAGCAGCGAGAGCGGCACAGCCCCACCAGCACCGATGATCTCTCGAGGTTCTCGAGGTGGATATCCTTTGGCCGCGTTGGGTAGCGAGGATTGGTGTAACCCGATGAAGCAGAGCCAAAAGAATTTAAACAAAACAACTCTCTCTCACAGCAGACAGGCTCGACACAGGTGCGAACTGGCGCGTGCTAGTACTATCACCGGCACACCACCGGAGCCGCCTAAGCGACTCCGTTAAGAACGGCAATGCACTTAGCTCCGTGCACAATGCCGCTGTCCCCGCACGCTAGCTCGTTCACCGTCTGCCACGCCACGGCGGTGTGGAGAACGACAGACAAGCGCTGCATCTGCAGCCCGTGCCAGTTCTTGGTGGTCCATGTGACCTCATCGAGGTGCTGAGCGTGCGAAAGTTTGTTACTCAGCTGGTCCGCCGCCTGCCGAAGAATTCTGCGGACGCCGTCCCCGAAGCCGCCGAACGTCTCGAAGTCGAGCAAACGCAGGTCGCAATTCTTCTCCCGCGCGAACCGGTACTCGCCCTTCTCGTAGCGGGCCGTCACAGGTGCCCCCGCCTCCGCCTCCCCCTCACTCTCCCCCTCCTCCTCTTCCGCCGCCGCCGCCTCCGCCTCTGCATCCTCCGCCTCCCTCCCCCCCTCCCCCCCCCCTCCCGGCCGCGGCCATGCAGCATGCCCTAACACTAAGTCGAGCAGCGCCCGCTCGGTGTTGCCGAAGGCGACAAAAGCCCCCTTCCAGCCGAGCCGATCGCCACCCTTGCACGCAAGCGAGCTCGTCAGTTTCAAGTCGCCAACGAGGCGCACATGCCCTTTGCCGATGTTCGCCGCCGCCACGTCAGGTGTTTGGTAC
>NW_005195387.1:0-1222 GCF_000372725.1 Emiliania huxleyi CCMP1516
GCCCGACACGCCCGCCAGACAAGCCGTTTGGGGCGGGGCCAACTGACTACACATGCGCGGACCACGTGCGTTCACCGAACCAACCGCATTCTGGGGGGCCGGGGGGAACGTCAAACCAGCTCGGGTTCACGGCCCGTGCTGGGGCGTGACGAATAGCGGTTTTGGCCGGGCAGCACGTGCGAGCAGCTAGACGCGCGAACCTACCTGGCCCTCGGGGCGGGGTCGGTTCTTGTGGGCCTCCTCGTCCTCCTCGCCATCACCACGGTTGTGGGCAAGCTCTTCCGCGCGGAAAGCGCCGCGAGGGCTGCGACGGAGCTAAAATGAGGCGGCTTTGCGCGCCCCTGCACTGTTCATGCTGATCTCCAAGCGCGAATGCCAGCGCAGTTTTTCGTTCGAGAGGGCGGGGGGAGAGAGATTGTGGCCGCGGAGCGGGGTTGGCCGCCGGCTGCGGCGGGGGGGGATCACACTGATTTTGTATTTCGGTCGGAGTACTACCTCTGTACGTATGATTTAGCTCTCGCTTCGTAGACTCTCGATAGACGATACACTGAGACCGCTGTCCCTCAGTCATCTTACTGACGTGTGTATCAGTCTGCTGTCTGGCACATACCGTGTATATAAAGCCGTACCGACAAAAATGCGACACAGCAAAACGACTGCGCAGAGGCTAGTGCCCCATTTCACTCTGACACGCTAATCTTGAAAACGTCTCCAACGGAGCTCCGTGTTGCTTCCAGCGCCCTCCCCCGCGCTTCCTGGGCGGCTCCACATGGCCGATATGCTCCTAGGAAGGAAGAGAGGTCATCTGGCTACCGCGAGAGCGACTCAACTCGTCGACATCGTCCGATGATGGTGCCGCAAAGTCAGCCTTCGGAGGCTATCGTGGGGTCGAGCCGGCAGTAGCCGTGACATGTGGTTCCACCACCCCTCGTAGGCTTTGCCTCTGACCGCCACACGGAGGGCACGGACACCCCGTTCCCAGGCTGCCTAATGGGATGGAAAAGGAAGCTAGGCTCGGCGAGGAAATGGCACTAGCCACTAGCCAGAGCGCACCGGCCACCGCGCCTTTATACCCTTTGTTGAGTTTTGACCTTTGACACATGACGTGCGCGCGCGCAGCCCCCTTTTTGAGCTTATATGGGACCCAGCCGTATACCGTTCTGCGGCTCGTTGATTAATGGCTCGTTGATTTCTTAGTCGCCCATCTGAGTGCGCTCATATT
>NW_005195386.1:0-1222 GCF_000372725.1 Emiliania huxleyi CCMP1516
TGGGGGGGCCCTTTTTCCGTGGGGTCTTTTTGCCGGGGTTCCGGGCGGTTCTTGGGTTCTGTGGCCTTCTCCTCGGAGGGGGTTTTGGCGGACCCCCCAATATCCCCTAAAAAGAAACCCCTTGGGGCGTTGGGTGGGGAGGTCTCTCGGGGTGACCCAGGGGGGCGGCGGGGGAGCCCTCTCCCGCGGGAGTAGGGAGGGTTTTCCCGCTACTCGCTGGTACTTGAGGTGCATCCACGCCCGCCCACCACCTTCCCGGCAGCCCCACCCGCTCGGTGACGTCCTCACTTCTCCCCCCCCCCCCCCCGGGGGTTCAGGCGAGGCCCTGGCCACCAAACTCGCGCTCGTCGCTCCGGGAACGGGCAGCAGCGCGACGCTCTTCGAGAGCGAGCGGCGGCGGCGGCTCAGCACCAACCTTTGCACCGCAGGGGCTGGCTGCGTGGGCCCCCACCACCGCGGACTCCGTCGGGCTCGCGTCTCCCTGCCCACGCGGGAGCTGGGTGGAGCGCAGTGTGTGTGTATATGTCGTGCTCTCGCACTATAGCCGCTCTCGCCCTCTCTCGCAAGCCTTTCGCTTTCGCCTCCGCCGGGCCCGGCCCGCGCACGCTCGACAGAACCCGGACGATCGGTGCGTGTTTGCTTCTCTAGTACGAAAACACTCCCAGCGCCATCGTGCATCGAGCATCGTGCATCGAGAAAGAGATTTTAATTTATGAAGTAGTGAAGTGCTGACAGGGTATTTTGCGATTCAACGCAGCCGCGAGTCGAGAAAGAAAATCGATAGGCGGTCAGGCGCGCGCAAGAGCTGTCAGGCCACGCACAGCGCGAACTCCTCGCCGTACTGAGCCTAGCGCAGCGCGAACTCGCCGTCTGAGCCTAGCCCTGTGGTTGCATGAAGCACTCGACGAGCCTGTCAAGCCTTCCTCCGGACCTCCTCTCCTGCATCCTCGGCAACCTCGGACTCTGTGACCTGTACGCATGCGCCAAACTCTCACGCGCTCTGCGGCATTCGGCCAACGTCCGGCGAGACGCGTTGAGGCTGCTTGAGCCGTTTTCGTCCTTCGGCACACGCGGCAGTGGTCGGAGTCACCTGCACCACGCGAGCGCCCTGGCGCTTGCCGACGGCGATGGCTCCCTCCTCATCGGCGAGAAGGACCGCTTGCGGGTCGTCTGCCCCGACGGCGCGACCTTGGGCCTTTGGCAGGCGAGGAACGAGGGCGTG
>NW_005195385.1:0-12877 GCF_000372725.1 Emiliania huxleyi CCMP1516
TGGGGCGGTGGTGCATCTGGCGGTGCACGCCGATGAGGTGGTGCGCGAAGGAGAGCAGGTGGATGTCGCGCATCGCCGTCTCTCCGACGTCCTCGCCGTGCTCTGCCACTTTGTCGGTGGAGGTGGACTGTAGACGCGGTACGGCCACCATCCGCACGCCCCGCGCGCGCAGGAGCTTCAGGGAGCTCCTCCGGTCGCTGGCCACGAGCAGCACGAAATCGCGCCCGCCGGCAAGCCGCGTGGCGGCGGCCAGCACGTCATCGACAAGCTCGCTGCCATCAAGGCACGCCATGCGGTGCCGCAAGTGCACGCCTACAGCGGTGCGCGCTTGCGTGCGTGCGGCTGATGCTCCGTGGTAGAGGGTGGAAGACCGACTGGCAGTGGCGTGAGAGACGTGTGTACGCGTGCGTGCTGCCGACGTGTACGAGAGATCAACGGAAAAGGATGGCGCGTCTCCGTGGCTTCCGTGGCCTCAACTGGGCTCCGTGCGCACCGATCCTCAGAACCGCCTCGCTCTCGAAAACCGGGTCCGCCCACGTGAAGCGGAAGTGGTGCACAAACGCCGCCCCGTACGCATAGTTTGGCCCGTGCTCCCAGAGCCGCGAGTCCACCGCCGACCGCCACACACGTGCAATCGCAATCTCCTGTGCAAAGAAGCGCAAATTCTTCCTGTTGCACGCAAGCATCCCATAGGTGGAGTTGCGAAAGTCGTAGGCACCTCTCTGGACAGCCGTCTCAAAATCCTGCCCACACCAGGTTGTGGCCGACATCGGCGTCGGCGCAGGCGGCAGCTCTTCATACTCCGCCGTTGCTCGCAGTGCCCCGTCCCAACTTGCAAGCGGTGGACGAAAAAGGGGGACCCGAAAGGCGCGGGCGAGGAGGATGCCGTTGAGACAGGCGTGCATGATGTTGCCGATATTCTTGACGCGCTGCGTGTACACCGCGCCGAGGCAATCTGGCAGCAGCACGGAGAAGCGCCGCGGAGTGCTGCACGAGGCAGAGTCGCGTATCGCCGTCTCTTGCAGTCGGCCGAAGGCGTGGGTCCTCTTGCAGGGCGCGCGCACCTGCTCGTCTAGATCGCCACACGTGCATGACTGGTTCTCGCTCAAGCTTGGGCCGCTCTCTCCGCACCGGACCGCCCTGCCATCGCACAGGAACCTGCCGCGGCATCCTTGACTGACCCAGACAGATGAGGCGCGGCCCCGCCCGCTTCCGACGCAGCCAAAGGTGCTACCCACGGAGCACCGCGCGAACCGGCTGCTTTGGCGCTCGAGCGACACGGAGCAAGCCATTCTCAGACGCCTGCTTGGATACTCACTCGCCGGACGCGCAGAGTTGGCCGAAATATGCCCGGCGGAAACCCTCTCGTGATTTTAGCTTTAGGACTAGATGTGGCCCTTGGCGGGCCCCGCCCCCAATGGGGGCGGGGTTGAATGGGCTACAGGCTAGCCTGTAGCGCTGGCGTGGCGTTGACATGAGCACAAAGTTGCTAATGTGCGTAGTAGGGTTGAATTCGTCCACGTAAGGCTTGGGGAGTGCTTGGGGTGGCCGCAGGCATCCCCAAGGGAGTCGCAGCGGTGCCCCAAAAGCAGCTTTTAGCGATTGTCGAACCTCGAAGCGCGTTCGTTTGAAGAAAGGCACACGGTACTATCGCCTATCGGGCCACGGGTGTCGGGTCACCGGGAAACGAAAATTCGACACTTTGAGGGGTGAGAGCATAGCTAGAGTTAAGCCCTTGAAGGGCCCCGCCCCCAATGGGGGCGGGGTTGAATGGGCTGGCGCTGGCGTGGCGTTGACATGAGCACGAAGTTGCTAATGTGGGTAGACGAACAAAAAGTAGGGTTGAATTCGTCCACGTAAGGCTTGGCCTTGGGGACTGGTTGGGGTGGCCTCAGGCATCTCCAAGGGAGTCGCAGCGGTGCCCCATAAGCATCTTAGCGATTGTCGAACCTCGAAGTGCGTTCGTTTGAAGAAAGGCACACGGTACTATCGCCTATCGGGCCACCGGTGTCGGGTCACCAGTACTAAACAAAAATTCGACACTTTGAGGGGTGAGAGCATACAGTATTGTGGCATATCATGTCACATAAGGTCAAGCTTGACCGCAGAAGCATCAAGAAGCGGATACTCCAGCTCGACTGTGCCGGCAACGCTGCCTCCTCACGCCGGCTGGCTGCCAGCAGCCGTCGCGGCCCGTGGCGTGCACCAGAGAGGGAGAGAGGTCGAGTCCGCGTGGCTCAGGCCGGCCAGAAGGTGTGTGGCGACGGCACCGTGGCAGGAGTGCGGAGAAGAGCTCGCCGAACGCGAGCAGCGGAAGGCCGAAGTGTGCCAGCGCGAGAGCCTCGCGAACGGGTGCAGAAAAAGCTCGCCGTGACACGATGCCGGGCGGTGGTGGTGCTCTGGCGGCTGTGCACAGTGGGAAACGTCAGGCTGCAACAGGGCAGCACGATGGTCGTGCCCCGCTGCAGCCTGGCCTGACATGCACAGGGCGAACAGAGACGGTACTATCGCCTGGCGCTCGTCTGGGCAAACTTTGACCGCCGCCCGGCTCGCAACGAGCACGCAGCGACAAAATGATGACCGTGTCGAAGTTGAGGCTGGTCGAGAGAAAGAGGCTGCCATGCGAGCCGGCAACTGGCTGGCTCGGCGTGGACAGCCGGCGGCGACTTTTTGCCGAAGAGCGTGCCTGCCGAAGAGCGAGTCTGACTCAAAGTGCACGGAGTGGGCGCCGCCGACCGTCGGGAGGAGTCCGATGGGTGCCAGGACGATCCAGAGAGCGATGAAGGCGCAAATTGCGCCGCCGAAAGTGGCGGTAGAGGCCAGGCCGTGCGCGTGGGCCGGTCGGGCCACGTCCCGGGGCGAGCGATCGAGGGCCGCGGGGCTCGCCCCGTCGGCCGAGCGGTGCGAACGGCCGGTCGCCCGCTTCGGGTTGGACCCGCCGGGCGGTCCGGCGGCGGATTGCACGGCCGGGCGGGCCTCCGGGAGGCAGGCGGGGCCGCGACAGGCGGCAGGGCAGAAATCCCATTCGGAGAGCGTGTAGCGCGACCCGGTTGCTACTTTCAATGATAGGGACATGCACATGTACATGTACATGTGAGAGAGAGAGATTTCTCATTAAGCTAAAGTGCAAGGACGGAATTTTTAGCTTACTGGGAGCATGTACGTACTTTTAGCTTGTGAGTGAGTATTCTTGATACGAAACCACGACGACACACACCAGTCGACTCGCATCGGTTGCCTCCATGAACGGCGGAGCTATTCTCGCGCCCACACCACACCTGGCTCCAACGTGGACACGCCCATAGCTGGGGACACTACTAGGTCACACTACTAGGACACACACACACACACACTCACGTACTTTTAGCTTGCGTCCGGGAATTTTTTTCCTCGGCCGGGCACCAAGCCTTCGATGGCGGCCTCGCCCGCCATCGACCCGGGAGAGTCGCTCGAGGCTCTCTTCAAGCGTGCACGCATTGCCGACAAGTTTTACCGCAAGTGCGAAGGGAAGCTCGAGGACCTTGCTTCTCGAGGAAGTCGTCGTCCATCTGCTGAATGCCAAAGTCAAAGTGGTAAGGCTGGCCGGCAAGGTTGGTGCAGATCCAGTTGCCCGCGACATCGTAGCATTCCTCGCTCCGCCAGTCAGTCTCCTTGTCGGTGTGGCTGAACTGGCCCAGGTGCAGCGAATCGTACGGGACCGTGACTGCGCCCGCGCCCGGGTAGCCAGTGTACGGCACGGTGGGGTCGACCAGGAAGGACTTTGCGTCCGTGATGTTGTGTCCGGCGTAGCCATTGGCGTTGATCGGCAGGCCCTTTGTGAGGCTAGAGTCCAGCTTGAACGGCAGGCACCACTGCCAGTTGTTGCCGTATGCATTCCGGTCCTCGCAAGCATCAATCACCACGACCTTGACCTCGTGCTGCTTGAAAGGTGCCGACGGCGTTCCGTCGGAGGTTGTCTTGCGGCCGTAGATGTTGGGCTCGTCGCGAGTGGTCAGCTTCCAGCACTTGCCGCACCCGCCCTTCCCGTTGCCGCAGTTGGATGTGTACGGCTTGCCCATGGCCGTGGCAGGCGTCGAGTCCCCGGAGGCGGTCGCCGTGTTGATGGAGAGGAACGGCGTGAGCATCCAGTCCGGAGTCGCAACGGCGACGTAGCCGTGCTTCTCGATGAGCGTCTTGCTGAGCGGCTCGCCGTTGCAGTTGCACGCGGTGTTGGAGCCAAAGCCAAAGTCTGTCGTCGACGCCAGGATCTTCGGCGTGCCGACAGGAGCGGCGGCGGTGAGCCCGAGTCCGATGGCGATGGCGAGCGTAGCTTGCATCTGTGGGGCGGGGGCGGGCGCATCGGTGAGTGCACGGCGTGGCGGCCTGGTCGGCGGCAGCCGTGAAGGCGGGCTGCACCATTGTCGGTAGGCCAGTCTCTTCCTTCACGGTTCTCTCGAGGTTCTCGAGGTGGATATCCTTTGGCCGCGTTGGGTTCACGGTTCTGGACGCGACCACTTTTTACGTCCTTCATGAATGTCGGCGCCATTCCTTACTCAATTCCTTCACTCAAAAAAATTCCTCTCTTTCCGATTGAATAGGATTGCACAACAAAAGGCATTGAATAGACATAGCGGGAGGGTCTCTCTTCTGTCGGCAGGCTGCCCTGGAGCAGCGGCACTACCTAGAGATTCTTGATTGATTGTTTGTTTGTGAGATTCTTTCTTTGAGGTCCCAGCTAACGCCGAGGGGCTACAACAAGCGCGTCGGCATGCGGTAAAGAGGGAGACGCTCATTCAAGAGTACCCAGAGGGCGGGCAACGCTGCCAGGATGTGGAGGTCTTCACCCGCAGCTTACACAAAAGGCAGGTGGGCCGACTGATCGCGCCATCAACACACAAGGGCGTCAATCTCGTAATGACATACATCCACGAGGGCTACGGTCACCTCCGGATGGGGAGCGCATATTCCACTCACTGTGTGACTTCATGCACCTCCCCACCGACCACCCCAGATTCCTCTAACCACTTTTGGAACGACCGCACGGGGATCGTACCATACGATGGAGACGAAGCCGCACAGAAGGAGCACACTCCTGAGGTGACCTACAAGCTACAAGGAAGCGAGACGCGGCATAGAGCGAACGGTGCGCGTCGGAGGGCAGTGGTCGATCGGCCGCGTACTAATGGAGCCGCTCTTCTACAATGCACCTGGCAGGATGGTGGGGAGCGGCAGCGATCGACGAGCCAGGATGGGAAAGGCAGGATAGGGAGAGACGGGCCAAGCCAAAGTTGGACGCCTGACACAAACAAAAATCTCTCTCTCTCTCCAAACACCACAACAACACTCTGTTTTTCGCCTTCGATACATTCATACATCCCTGAGTCAGTGGGACTCGGTGCGTGAGTGAGCGACCACTCGGGCAAGCTCTGTCGATATAGCCCTACCCCTCCCAGCGCGCTAGCCCTATGGGACCCTGTGGAGCCCTCCCGACGCCGATCCGACGGGAGGAGCGTGGAGGGGGGTGGAGGGGTGGTGAGCCCTCAAGCTCTGTCGATATAGCCCTACCCCTCCCGCCGTTTTAGGGCCTACCCACCCGCTATGATGTTTAACACTTCTCACCATGCTTCTCACTTGCGCGATACACGTCACAACCACCATGATCATTTCGACAACAGGGTGCACACACACTCAGTCAGGTGACGGAGCACAGCCAGCCCACGACACAGTGGCGAGCCCTCGAAGTCTCGAGCACCTCGTGCTCCAGCAGCGGGGAGTGCATCAGCACGAGTGTGCCCGCCTCGGGCTGCACGTCCACCGGCGCGGGCTTAGCAAAGATACGCAGCGCGCCGCCCCAGTCCGGCCGCCACACAGGGTCGAGGTAGAGCAGCAAGCTGACCTCGCGGTGCTCGCCCGTCGGCGACGGCGCCGGCGGCGTGTCGCGGTGGCGCCGGTAGAAGCCACCCGCGGGGTAGTAGAGGTAGGCGAGGCTCGTCGCCTCGGTGTCGAGGGGCCGCGCTGTGCAGCCCGCGTCGAGCAGCTCGGCCCTGAGCGCCTCGGCCGTGCTGAGCAGGGCCAGCCGAGCGGCCGGCGCGCCGTGCAGCGAGAGTGGCGGCTCGTGGATCCACACCGAAGCTGCCCTCCTCAGCTCGGTCTTGAGCTCGACCGCCCAATCAGAGCTCTCGCTCTCTGCGACGCCGCCCACCCCGGCGGCGCGCGGCACTCCGGCCGCCTCCAACGCGAGGGCGTCCGCGAGCAGAGCAGCGGTGTCCGCAGCGCGCAGCCAACCGGGGACCACCGCATAGCCGAGCCGCTCGAGCGAGTCGAGCGCGGCCGCCGGCAGCGGTTGGCGGGGAAACGGAGCGCGCAACCGCGCCGCGCCGCGCCACGCGAGCTGTCGCAGCATGGAGTTCGCTGGGCTAAGAAACCTTTGCGATGCCGGCTGGAGCCGAGAAGGTGGCGTGGGCTCGTGACGGCCTGGGCTCGTGACGGCGAGGCGCGGCAGCTAACTCTTCGCTGGGCCCGGTCGCTGACGAGAAGAAAACGGAAAGCCGGAATGGCGGAACGCGGCGCCGGAAATTCTTTTCCTCGACGGGCCCCCACATTGGTGGTGTGGCCGAGCACGAGCAGCGTCGATGCATTGGACAGCAAATTTCCTATGCCTGCTCGCCACTGCGGGCGGAGTTCAGCCTAAAAGAGGGCAGTACACGGCGGCGCTCGACGGCGGCGACGAGAGCGTGCTAGTCCGGCCGGGAATCTGTCGCCGGCGGCGGAGCAGGCGTCGAGCAGCGTCGTGGCGGTCTCCGATCAAGTCGTAGAAGCGGCTAAGCGAGGCGAGGAGGCGGCGGTGCTGGCGTGGCTCGACAGCGGCGGGCGGGCCGACGCGACGTACGAGAGAGGCAAGGTGAGCGGCTTCACGCTGCTGATCGCCGCCGCCCGCTACGGCCACGAGCGGGTGGTCGACTTGCTGCTGCAGCGCGGCGCTGAAGTCAACCTGCAGGACAGCGACGGCTGGACCGCGCTGATGTACGCCGCCCGCTACGGCCACGAGCGGGTGGTCGAGCTGCTGCTGCAGCACGGCGCGGATGTCAACCTGCGGAGCAGCAACGGCTTCACCGCGCTGATGGTCGCCGCCGACCAAGCCCACGAGCGGGTGGTCGAGCTGCTGTTGCAGCGCGGCGCGGAGATCAACCTGCAGACCAGCAGCGGCTGGACCGCGCTGATGGCCGCCGCCGTGTCCGGCCACCCCGCCGTCGTGCGGCGCTTGCTGCGGGCGGGCGCAGACGCGGCGGTGCGCTCTGAGGCCGGCAAGTCCGCGTTGCAGTACGCCAAGGAGAAGGGCGACAGCGCGTGCGTCGAGGCCTTTCGGAAGCACCTCGCGGACGCGGTTGCGGGACGGCACGAGGCGACGGCAGTCGGCGGCGCAGGCGCAGGCGGTTCCTCCGGGGGCGCTTCTGGCTTGGCAGTCCCCGACGAGGTCTTGCTAGCTGCGGAGCGAGGCGACGAGGCGGAGGTGCTGGCGTGGCTCGACAGCGGCGGGCGGGCTGATGCGACGTACGAGAGAGGAGAGGCGAGTGGCCTCACGCTGCTGTTGGGCGCCGCTTATCACGGCCAGGAGCGGGTGGTCGAGCTGCTGCTGCAGCACGGCGCGGAGATCGACCAACTGCAGGGCAGCGACGGCAGCACCGCGCTGATGCTCGCCGCCCACAACGGCCACGAGCGGGTGGTCGAGGTGCTGATTCGGCACGGCGCGGAGGTCGACTTGCAGAACAGCAAAAGCGGCACCGCGCTTATATACGCCGCCCAGGAAGGCCACGAGCGGGTGGCCGAGCTGTTGCTTCAGCGCGGCACGGATGCCGACAAGCAGGACAGCACAGGCGTGACCGCGCTGATGTGCGCCGCCGGCAACCGCCACGAGCGGGTGGTCGACTTGCTGCTGCGGCACGGCGCGGAGATCGACAAGCAGGACGGCATCGGCGGCACCGCGCTGATGGGCGCCGCCTACCACGGCCACGACCGGGTGGTCGACTTGCTGCTGCAGCGCGGCGCGGAGATCAGCCTGCAGAACAGCGACGGCTTCACCGCGGTGAAGCTCGCCGCTAAGAACGGCCACGAGCGGGTGGTCGAGGTGCTGCTGAGGCATGGCGCGCAACTTTCTATGGCGGTTGTGCTGCTGCTGCTGCGGTACAATAGCCGTCCCATCTTTGCCGTTCTTGCCGCTACGGCCCCGGTGGCCTACGCCTTCAGCTTTCTATGGCGATTGTTCTCCGAGCAACGTCAGAGGGGGCGCCCGCACCGGCTGCGTCAAACGGCGCGAGAGCGTGCCATGGCTTTGTTTGCCGACGCGGCTGGCGGCCCCATGATTTTCGCCATCTGGCTCACGCTCGCGCTCACTTGTTGGTTCTTCAACGTCGGCAGACTCACTTTCATCCCCTTGGTCCCCTTGGTTTGCATCTCCTTTGTAATCGCGACTGCCACCACTGCCATGCTCTGGCCCTTGGAGGCGAGAGCAGCGGAACCGGCGCGAGGCGAGCGAGGGCGGCGACGAAGGCGTGGGGGGGCTGCGGAGGCAGACGCAGAGGCGGAGGCGGCGCGAGAGTGCGCCCGGCTCGAGGAGAGGGCGAGGCAGGAGCAGCGAGAGGCGCGGCGAGCGGAGGCGGAGGCGGCCAAAGCGGCCAAGGACGCGAGGCGGCGAGAGGCGGAGCGCCGGGCGGCGGCGAAGGCAGCGGCGGCGGCCGAGGCCAACCGGCAGATGGCCAAGGCGCGCGATGCGGCGGAGAACCCTCCTGCGCCGGTGGAGCTGGGCGCCGAAGAGGTGTGTGAGTTGAGACAGGAGTGCTTCGCTGTTCCTCCCCAGCCACGGTTGCCGGCGCGCCTCTGTAGGTGCTTAGTGCGCTCGAAGCGGCGGTGGAGGTTGGGCGCGGCGGCTTCGGCGTCGTCTATGCGGTGGAGCTGCCCTCGCTGCCGGGCTGGGGCCGCGTCGCCGTCAAGCGAGCCCTCTCAGGGGTGGATGCGAGGGAGGTGATGGCCGAGGTGTCCAACTTGCGGAGGTGCGCGCACCGGGACGTTCTGCCGCTACTCGGCTACTGCGGCGCGCCACGTGCGGCTTGCATCGTGACGGCGCTCATGCGAGGCGGCTCGCTCGATGACCACCTCCTGCTCTCGCCTGACGCGCGGGCGCGGCTGCAGAAGCTCGGCTTCAAAGGCACTCCGGGGCTGTCGTGGTCGCAGCGACTCTCGGCGCTCTGCGACGCCGCGCGGGCGCTGGTGCACCTCCACTCGAACCTCATTCTCCACCGCGACGTGAAGACGGCCAACATCCTGCTCGACGGCGCGTTGCTGCCGCTGCATACGGCGGCGGGCGAGAGGCGCGTCTACCCCGATATCACCCGAGATTGCCCTAGATTGCTCTAGATCGCTCGAGAGCTCCACTCCTTAGGCGCGTCTACCGCGCCTTCCTCTCAGACGTCGGTCTCGCCAAGGAGCGGGCAGGCGGGTCGATGACCATGGCGACCAATGCGACCAGCGCCTTCTACTCGACTGGCTTCGCGGACCCGAACTTCCTCGACTCGAACCAGCACTCGGCCAAGACGGACGCGTACGGGATCGGGATCTCGCTGCTGATGGCGTTGACGGGCGGCGAGCCGTCCAGAGGCCTCAGGAGCGCGTACGAGGACGACGTCTTGGACATGGTCGCCGGCAAGCAGGGCTCCGGCGGCGGGCTGCTGCATGCGGCGAGGCGGGCGGCCCACTGGCCTCAGGCGGCGACACGAGAGCTGGTCAAGGCTGTGCACGGCCTCGTCTACGAGCGAAAGTCGCAACGCTTGCCTCTGCCAGAGGCGCTGGCGGCGTTCGAGGCGGCGTTGCGCTTCGGCGATGCCAAAGCCACGCCCGAGCCGCTGGCCCTGATGGCCGAGGGAGGGACCCAGGGCACGCGCAACGCAAACGACGCTATCGGCGACAGATGGTCTACCGGTGGCATATCGCGCAGCGGCGACGACGACGGTGGCGCGGATGCTGGAGTGGCGGCCGAGGCGGCGCTGGTTGCGGCCGAAAGACCGACGGCGTCTGGCTCCGGTTTCTCGGCCGCCACATCCAGCGGTGCCTCGGCCAGCGGTGCCGGCGCTTCGTCGTCGTCTGGGGGCAGCTCTACTTCTGCGCCCGGCTCTCTGACGCGCGCGGTCGGCGGGCTGCACAAGGAATACGTGGCGGGCGGCGGCGATGCGTCTTTGGCGCGGCTGCAGGACCGGATCAGCAACGCGTACCTGTCCATGATGGGGCGTCTCGAGCGGCGGCACGAGCAGCGGGGAGGCGCGCCACTGCCCAAGGGCAGCAGCGAGGAGGAGAAGATCAACGCGCTTGCGCCGCGCAGCGCCGGGCAGTCGCAGCTCTGCGACTCCGCGCACACCCTGCGGCGCTGGTACAATGCGTGCAGGCACGAGCGAGGCCAGTGGAGCGTGGGTGCGCGGCCGAGTGACAAGGAGGTGGCGCGGGTGATTGAGAGGATTAGGGGGCTGCTGGACCTGGAGCGGCGGGCGTAGTCCGGTTGGGTAGTAGCGAGGGTGCTAGTGAGTGTTGTGTGTCTCGCGCCTTGCGGGGGGAGGGGGGGGGGCGGAAAGGCGGAGGAACCTCTTCGGATTCCTCCAAGAGCGCCACTCTTGGGGAGCGCCGCCACCACCACCGCCAGAGCGCTGCAAGCAGCGCCGGGCACAATGACGGATCCTAACCCGTTACCGCCCATAGCCATACATAGCCCATACCGCCCACCCAGACGATCTCCGCTCTCGGACGGGGTAGGGCGCCAAATTCTGCGGTGCGCTGGCCGCGGGCGCGCGCGACACGCGTGTTTTCTGGCCATATTCCTGCGAGGCCTCGCGACCTTAGATCTAGTCAAAATTCTTTGGGTGTATATGTGTTAGTCCGTAAGTTAGTGCCAGTGCGTGCCAGCCCCGTGCCCGCTGTCTCCCTTCCTCTCGTACGAAAAGAAGAAAAAGTGAACGAAAGAAAACAGACAACAAATGAGGGAGGGAGGAGGACAGGGTCCCCACCTGCACGAGCAGGATTTTAAGAAAGATAAGTCGCACCGTGTTTCTCTTATCAGGGTTGCTGTAAATTCTCTTGGCAGGGTGGCCCGCCACAACGACCCCTGGAATTGCGACTCGCCGCTTTCCTCCCGCTGTGATTCTGTGTGAGCTCTGTGTCTTGATTTGCCAACAATATACACCTATCAGTAACCAGCCTCCGGCGGGGCCCCCCGCTACCATCCAAACCCGAGTACAAAGCGCGCCTCCTGCGCGCCTCTCCGAGGCGCTGCGCAGATGGTCTACGAATCATAGAGGCTCAAGTGACAAGTCCACACCCACACAGCACACACACGCCGGGGACATCTGCCATACACAAAACATTACTCTCACGACACACGGGGATCGGGTGGAGCGGCGGCGGCGGCAGTGGCACGCGCGGGCGGACGGACTCGGACGGGGCGGAGCAGCGACCGCCTGGGCGGCCGCTGCTCTGTCTGCCAGAGTGCGGTGCGCGCCGTCTCGCCTGCGCGCTCGAGCGCGGTCAGGTGCACAGGGAAGCGTGGCGGCGCGGGGAAACGCGGCGGCGGTGGCGGCGGCGGCGGCGGCGGCGGCGGCAGCGGCACGCGCGGGCGGACGGATTCGGACGGGGCGGAGCAGCGACCGCCTGGGCGGCCGCTGCTCTGTCTGCCAGCGCGCCGTCTGCGCAGCGCCGTCAGAGGTGCACAGGGAAGCGTGGCGGCGCGGGGACGCGCGGCGGCGGTGGCGAGCAGGCGAGCGGCCCGCGCGCGGCGAGGCGGACAGGTGATCGGCAGGCGGGTGATGGGCCGGAGAGTGACCGCGCCCAGCGATCGGAGCGAGCCGATCGTCGCTCGGCCGCTGCTGACCTCGAAGGCGTGCGGAGCGCGACTGTCGGTGTCGGAGGGCGGCCGTCATGTGGCGAGGAGGGAGGACGACAAGTGCGCGTTGTACGGGTCGCTCTTCATCGGCCAGTCGAGCGGCACTCAAGTCGAGACCGAAGGAAAGCATGACGGGTTTGAGTCAGGCACTTCGAACGCCCATCGAGAATTCTTTTGGTCACATGGACCACCGAGAACTGGCACGGGCTGCAGATGCAACGCTTGTCTGTCGTTCTCCACACCGCCGTGGCGTGGCAGACGGTGAACAAGCTAGCGTGCGGGGACAGCGGCATTGTGCACGGAGCTAAGTGCATTGCCGTTCTTAACGGAGTCGCTTAGGCGGCTCCGGTGGTGTGCCGGTGATAGTACTAGCACGCGCCAGTTCGCACCTGTGTCGAGCCTGTGTGCTGTGAGATAGAGTTCAATTGTTTAAATTCTTTCATAGGTTGAAAGAAAGAGCTCGAGCCGGAGGATGCGGGGCTCTATATTCAGAAGAGGTGTTAACGCTAGAACGCACTGTGGTTTCTTGTTGGTTTTCAAAAATCGCTGAACCGCCGTTCTCAAGCTGCGCCTTGATGAGAATTCTTTTGACTGCAGAGTGGGAGCAAGAGGCGGCTGGACGAGGCCCAGATGGCTGCTTCAGCTGAAGACAACGAGAACCTCGTGCCCGTCACCGTCCTCACCGGCTTCCTTGGGAGCGGGAAGACCACCCTGCTCAACCACATCCTGGTGGCTACGCCGCCCTCCCTCCCACCACCTCGCACACGCCTCCGCGTCGCTGCACCGCCCCGGCTCCTTGCGCCTCGCTCCAGCCACTCGAACGTAAACCGCTGCGCCGCCGCCCCCCCCGCGCGCGCCCGCTCTCTCCACTCCCCACCCTCCTTGTCCGCGTCAGACCGCCACCCTACGGCAAGAAGATCGCCGTCATCGAGAACGAGTTTGGCGATGATCGCTTCGAAGACGAGCTGCTGCTAAAGAACT
>NW_005195385.1:12977-14912 GCF_000372725.1 Emiliania huxleyi CCMP1516
CCAAAGGGGTTCGTTGGGGAAAACCAAAATTTGGGGGGATTTTTTTGAGGACCCCGGGCTTTGGGGACCCCGCCCCAATGGGGAAAACTTTTTTTTTTGGGGGCCCCCTAAAGGGGGGGGGCCCCCCCCCCCCCCCGCCCCTTTCCCCGGCCCCCCCCCCCCCCCCCCTTTCAGGATGGCCGAAACGGTGGGGGCCTGACGCACAAGCGCCCCGGAGCCTGGGACAGCTCCGGTGGTATCCCCTTGCGAGCAGACAGCAATGGCACCGGCACCACCTCCTACACCACCGCTGCCTCCCCCCCCCCCCCCCTTCCCCCCTCCCCGCGCACTTGTGGGAGGCGGTAAGCGGGAGAGACTTCCCCTCTTGATCAACGGGAGAGCTCCCCTCTTGATCGCCGCTCCGCCCCACCACTCCCCTCGAGCCACGCACCCCTGCCTGTACCATCCTCATGCATCACTGCCTGTACCATCCTCATGCATCACTGCCTGTACCATCCTCATGCAGCACTGCCTGGGGACCTCGCCAACCCATCCACCAGGCGTTTGCGCGGCTGGACGGGATCGTCACGCTGATCGACGCCAAGCACATCGAGCTCCACCTCGACGAGGAGAAGCCCGAGGGCGCCACCACCCTCGCCCCCGCCTCCCTATCCACCGCCTCCATCTCCACCGCCTCCCTCTCCGCCGCCACCCTCTCCACCGCCTCCCTCTCCGCCGCCCTCTCCTCCACCACCCTCTCCACCGCCTCCCTCTCCGCCGCCCTCTCCGCCGCCACCCTCGCCCCCGCCTCCCTCGCCCCCGCCTCGCGTCGAGAATGAGGAACCGCCCCTGAACCGGCCCTGAACCGTCCCTGAACCGCCCCCGAACTGTCCTCTAGGCGTCGAGAATGAGGCGGTCGAGCAGGCGCCTGCTAGTGCGAGTAGGGGCGGTAGTAGTACTCCTCTTCCTCGCCTCTCCCCGTGGAGGGCGTGGAGAGTGAGGCGGTCGAGCAGGTCTCACGACACGCCCACGACACGCCCACGACACGCCCACGACACGCCCACGACACGCCCACGACACGCCCACGACACGCCCACGACACGCCCCCGACACGCCCACGACACGCCCACGACACGCCCCCCAGACGCCCGCGACGCACCGCGCGCACGCCGTTTTCTCGCTCCGCCAAGAGATACACCCAGGGAGCCACACACCTCTGGGGGGAGGCGGGGGCCCCCGGAGGCACCGTGCGCCGCGCCGCACGACGGTGCGGAAACGGGGCCCGGCTCTACTTAACTACTAGTCTCTACTAGCACCGACTTCCCGAATGATCAAGTTGATCAGAGGGCAGATTTGGAGAGATCTCGAAGAGTACACACAGATAGACCCTCCAATCATCAGAAAACTCCAACCTGATCGGTCGTACTGACCGCCGACAGATCACTCCAGACAGCAGACAGGCCGACGTCTGCACGCGGCCGGCCGGGCGAGAGGCTTGACACGATCCGACCCTGCGACCCTCATGCTGCTGCTCTAGCTATCAGACATGCGCTGCTGGCTGCTGCCACAATGTGCGACCGGTGCTGACCCACTTGGCGGCCTTCCCGGTCAGTGGTGAGGCGCAGTTCAGAGCTGTCGATGGCGCGTATGCCGCACTGGTCCCACATTGGTGTACACGTAGACCTACCTACGTTTGCCGGTCCAAGTAGTAGTAGGCACCGGCGCTGTCGTGAGAAGGTTACATGGTCCCTCTTGACTGCCCTATGCGCGCGTAGGCTGTGTTATAGGCTATAGCCTCGAGAGTGCCTAGCTAGCCAATCCGAGGCTAGTTTGTGTACGCGCTATTGCGTCTAGAAGCGTGCTACGCGCTGGATAGGTACTACCTCCCTACTGGCCGCACGATCTAGGTCGTCACTGATATGCTGGTATACTAAGGCCGCGAGCTATGCTATGTGG
>NW_005195384.1:0-1222 GCF_000372725.1 Emiliania huxleyi CCMP1516
CTGCCTTCTCAGCCACCGCCGTGGCCACAGCTACAACGTCCAAATTCGTGTGCAGGAGGAGACGCGCCGCCTCAAACGCAACTTTATCCGTTGCGGCCTCTCCACCCGCCGCAGCCTCTGCCTCGACCGCCGCCGGCTCCTCTGCCGCCTTGGCTGCAGCCGCCGCCGCCGCCTCTGCCGCAGCCGCCGCCTCTGCCACCATCGCCGCCGCTGCTTCGCTGAGGCTTCCATCGATTTCTGCGTGCGCCTCCCCCGCTTCGCCATCAATTTCCGCCTGCGCCTCCCCCGCTTCGGAGGCGGGTGATGAACGGCAGAGGGAGTACACATACACACCGCCCATCCCAAGCACCAACGCGGTGATCAGGGCGAGCAGTGACGAGCGCTCGGACTCAGCCGGCGCGTCAGCCACAAGAAAGGGAGCGGTCGACGCCGCCTCAGCTGGCTCCGTGTTCTGCAAATCCGCGTTCGAATCAGTGTACAAATCCTCTGCCGCAGCGCAGCCCACACCAGGCAGAGTCATGGCAATTGCGACGAGAGAACAAAGTGTGCGATTGACATGACCTCGGAAGCATTGTCGGTGCTGGCAAAAAGAATTCTAACAGCGCAATTCTGTGTGGTGGCGGCGTGCCGTTCTCCCATCCCTCCCTTGGGTTGTATGTTTTCATTCTTTCTTTCTTTCTTTTTCACAGCACGCTGGCACGACAAGGGCGCGATTTTCACTGGGCAGCAACGCACCTTCCTTCCCGTGAAATCCCCTGTGTGGTGGCGGCAGCGTGCCATCCTCCAAGCCGCATTTTTCTTCTTTCTTTCACCACGGGAGCCGCCAAACACTAAGGCAGGTATACACCACTTGAGCCGCCAAAAAAAGCGACTCCGGCGAGGAAGGACGGCGAGGCACCTACCTAGCTCCGTGCTGTGCATTCGACCGCCCGGGATAGCACTAGCAGTCGTGTGGCAGTCTGCCGGCGCGGCCGGCGCATTCCATTCGAATGCGCCCGCCGCGCCGGCAGACTGTTGGATGGCCACACACAGTCGCGAAGGCGGGTGAAGTCCGTGCGGCGCCGTGGCAGCGGTGGCCAGGCGGCCCCTCTCGGTGCGCCACCGCGACCGCGTTGCGCTCAGTGCTGGCGATTTACTGGTATAGCCCCCCAGAACAATCAAACACTCTACGGCCAAAAAATCAAATGGTGGTAAGATTTACCACGACTTCTGAGGCAAAATC
>NW_005195383.1:0-1222 GCF_000372725.1 Emiliania huxleyi CCMP1516
TTCGCCTCGCCCGACAGCTCTCTTAGGCTGCGGGACTTCCCCGCCGAGGTTGGCGGCTTTGCAGAGGCCTTGGCCGCAGCCGCATCCGCCGCAGCCTCCTCCGCCCTCGCCGCAGCCGCAGCCTCCTCCGCCCTCGCTGCAGCCGCAGCCTCCTCCGCCGCAGCCTCCTCCGCCCTTGCCGCAGCCGCAGCCTCCTCCTCCACCGCCACGGCTGCGGCAGCGGCTGGCTCGGCCTGCGCGTTCTGCGCCGCGCTGTCCCGGTCGGACGCCGCCTTCACCTCTTGCTCCACGGCAGACTCCGCGGCCGGCACGACTGCCGGCTCCACGGCCAGCTCCACGGCTGGCTCCACGGTTGGCTCCTCCTCGGGGCGCGGCGTCGAGGCGATGGAGGGGGGATCGCGCGGTGTCGAGGCGACGGAAGGGGGATCGGAGACGGAGGAGGACGTCTCCGACTTCTTGCCGAGCTTGGGCGGCAGCCCTCTCTTCCCTTTCTTGTTAAAGAGGCCCATCAAAACGCGGTCAGGGGGAAGGCATGAAAAAGCGCAGTCAACCCTCGACTGCCAGTTCGTGAAAGGCCGTGAACGGCGGCTCTCATGAACCAAGGGGTTTTCAAAAATCTCTCTCTCAAATCACTGTGAGGGTCGTGATTTCTTGTTGGTCTTCAAAAATCTCTCTCTGATAACACACAACGAATTTGTTTTGCTGGGTGAGCAGTCTCGCTCCCAATCGACCAAGTGTCCGAGATGTCGACAACTGAGCCCTGGTCTGACAGCCTGACAGCAAACCCCCGGACAGCGCCTGACAGTGCCCGACAGCCTGACAGCGCTGACAGCACTTTCTCTGACAGTCTGACAGCACGTGTCTGACAGCCTGACAGCAGAGTCTCGCAGGCGAGGGGTTCCGTCGCTGTCAGGCCCTAACGTGACAGCCTGACAGCTGCCTGACAGCCCGACAGCACACAGTGGCCTGACAGCAGCGCTGACAGCCTGACAGCCCGACAGCAGCACAGACCGTACACAGACCCCGTAGAGCCTCTTTCTTGTGCCCCATTGAGGGTATAACAAAGTTACATGCAAAGACATGTGAGTGTGGTCCATGTCCATGTAGTCATGGGATGGTCATGGGTCTCTCTCTCAACCCTCCCGCCCGCCACCTCTGCGGACCCCCCTCTCTAGCACCGGCGGCTGTGCTACTACAAATGAAGCTACCAGCTAGCCTTCTG